>NW_027310392.1:0-87715 GCF_047496795.1 Chiloscyllium punctatum
CAGAGAGAGAGGGGCGACAGAGAGAGAGGGGGTCAGAGAGAGAGGGGGTCAGAGAGAGAGGGGGTCAGAGAGAGGTGGACAGAGAGAGAGGGGATAAAGATAGAGGGGGCACAGAGAGGGCGACAGAGAAAGGGCGACAGAGAGAGAGGGGGTCAGAGAGAGAGGCAGTGTCAGAGGGGGAGGTAGAGGGGGCCAGAGAGAGGGGGAGATAGAGGGGGTCAGAGAGGGGGGACAGAGATTGGGGCCAGAGGGTGGGGGACAGAGAGAGGGGTACAGAGTGGGGGTGAGAGAGTGGGTCAGAGGGTGGTGGGGACAGAGAGGGGGGGACAGAGAGAGGGGGACAGAGAGAGGGGGACAGAGAGAGGGGGACAGAGAGAGGGGGACAGAGAGAGAGGGGGACAGAGAGAGAGGGGGACAGAGAGAGAGGGGGACAGAGAGAGAGGGGGACAGAGAGAGAGGGGGACAGAGTGAGTGGGTCAGAGAGAGGCGGGTGGGAGAGAGCGCGGGACAGAGAGCGGGAGGGGGACAGAGAGAGGGGGACAGAGAAAGAGTCTGGTGGGAGAGAGAGGGAGTCAGAGAGAGGCGGGTGGGAGAATGCGTGGGACAGAGCAAGAGGGGAACAGAGAGAGAGGGGGACAAAGAGGGGGGATAGAGGGAGACAGGTGGGAGAGAGAGGGGGACAGAGAGAGGGGCGACAGAGAGAGGGGCGACAGAGAGAGGGGCGACAGAGAGAGGGGCGACAGAGAGAGGGGCGACAGAGAGAGTGGCGACAGAGAGAGGGCGACAGAGAGAGGGGCGACAGAGAGAGGGGCGACAGAGAGAGGGGGATAAAGAGAGGGGAACAGAAAAAGTCGGAGGTAGAGGGGGTCAGAGAGAGGGGGAGATAGAGGGCGACAGAGAGAGGAGGACAGAAAGGGGGACAGAGTGTGGGGGACAGAGACTGGAGGACAGAGAGAGGGGTATAGAGTGGGGGGTGAGAGAGGGGGTCAGAGAGAGGCGGGTGGGAGAGAGAGTGGACAGAGAGAGAGGGGAACAGAGAGAGGAGAACAAGGGGGGGATAGATGGAGGTGGGAGAGAGAGGGGGACAGAGAGAGGGCGACAGACAGGGGGTCAGAGACCGGGGAGAGAGAGAGGCGGGTGGTAGAGAGAGGGGGACAGAGAGAGAGGGGGACAGAGAGAGAGGGGGACAGAGAGAGAGGGGGACAGAGAGAGAGGGGGACAGAGAGAGAGGGGACAGAGAGAGGGGGACAGAGAGAGGGGGTCAGAGAGAGAGGGGGTCAGAGGGCATGGGACAGAGAGAGAGGCGGGTGGGAGAGAGAGGGGGATCAGAGAGAGGTGGGTGGGTGGGAGAGTGGGACAGAGAGAGGGGGACAGATAGAGGGCGACAGAGAGAGTGGGTCAGAGAGAGAGGGGGACAGAGAGAGAGGGGGACAGAGAGAGAGGGGGACAGAGAGAGAGGGGGACAGAGAGGGGGGAAGATAGAGGGCGACAGAGAGGGGGACAGAGAGCGGGGGTAAAGAGGGAGGGGGACAGAGAGAGAGGGGGACAAAGAGGGGGATAGAGGGAGATGGGTGGGAGAGAGGAGGGGACAGAGAGTGGGTGAGATAGATGGGTTCAGAGAGAGGGGGATAGAGAGAGGGGGTCAGAGAGAGGTGGGTGGGAGGGAGAGCGGGACAGAGAGAGGGCGACAGAGAGAGTGGGTCAGGGAGAGGGGGACAGAGAGAGAGGGGGGACAGAGAGAGAGGGGGACAGAGAGAGAGGGGGGACAGAGAGAGAGGGGGACAGAGAGAGAGGGGGGACAGAGAGAGAGGGGGACAGAGAGAGAGGGGGACAGAGAGAGAGGGGGACAGAGAGAGAGGGGGACAGAGAGAGAGGGGGACAGAGAGAGAGGGGACAGAGAGAGAGGGGGACAGAGAGAGAGGGGGACAGAGAGAGGGGGGGACAGAGAGTGGGGGGGACAGAGAGTGGGGGGGACAGAGAGTGGGGGGGACAGAGAGTGGGGGGGACAGAGAGTGGGGGGGACAGAGAGTGGGGGGACAGAGAGTGGGGGGACAGAGAGTGGGGGGACAGAGAGTGGGGGGACAGAGAGTGGGGGGACAGAGAGTGGGGGGGACAGAGAGTGGGGGTACAGAGAGTGGGGGGACAGAGAGTGGGGGGGACAGAGAGTGGGGGGACAGAGAGTGGGGGGACAGAGAGTGGGGGTACAGAGAGTGGGGGGACAGAGAGTGGGGGGACAGAGAGTGGGGGAGGTACAGGGGTTCAGAGACAGGGGAACAGAAAGAGAGGGGGACAGTGAGAGGAGGAGGGGGTTCATAGAGGGTTGGGACAAAGAGGATGGACAGATAGAGGCGGGATAGAGAGGGGGGACAGAGAGAGGGGGAACAGCTAGAGGGAGGGACAGAGAGAGAGAGAGGGGGGACAGAGAAAGGGGGGAGAGAGGGAGTGGAGAGAGGGAGGGGGG
This sequence comes from Chiloscyllium punctatum, assembly GCF_047496795.1. Classification (NCBI taxonomy): domain Eukaryota; kingdom Metazoa; phylum Chordata; class Chondrichthyes; order Orectolobiformes; family Hemiscylliidae; genus Chiloscyllium; species Chiloscyllium punctatum. Next base: position 2,462 of record NW_027310392.1, read on the forward strand.
GGACAGAAAGACGATGACAGAGATGGGGGAGAGAGAGGGGGACAGAGAGAGGAGGGACACAGAGAGGGGGGACGGGGGGCAGAGAGACAGTGACAGAGAGGGGGCGGAGAGAGGGCGACATAGAGAGGGGTCAGAGAGAGGGGGGCAGAGAGAGGGGACAGGGAGTGGGGGACAGAGAGAGGGGGGGACAGAGAGAGGGGGGGACAGAGAGAGGGGTCAGAGAGCGCGGGACAGAGAGAGGGCATCAGAGAGAGGCGGGTGGGAGAGAGCGCGGGACAGAGAGAGAGGGGACAGAGAGAGAGGGGGTCAAAGAGGGGGGATAGAGGGAGATGGGTGGGAGAGAGGGGGGTGAAAGAGTGGGTCAGACAGTGGGGGTCAGAGAGAGGGCGACAGAGAGGGGGACAGAGAGTGGGGGAGAGAGAGGGGGAGAGAGGGAGGCGGGTGGGAGAGAGAGCGGGGCAGAGAGAGGGGACAGAGGGGGGCAGAGAGCGGGGGTGAGAGAGAAGCGGGTGGGAGAGAGGGGGACAGAGTGAGAGGCGTACAGAGAGAGGGGGTACAGAGAGAGAGGGGGACCAGAGGGAGGGGGACCAGAGGGAGGGGGACCAGAGGGAGGGGGGACAGAGGGAGGGGGGGACAGAGGGAGGGGGGACAGAGGGAGGGGGGACAGAGGGAGGGGGGACAGAGGGAGGGGGGACAGAGGGAGGGGGTCAGAGAGAGAGCGGGAGGTCAGAGAGAGAGGGGGTCAGAGAGTGGGGGAGAGAGAGGGGGAGAGAGGGAGGCGGGTGGGAGAGAGAGCGGGGCAGAGAGAGGGGACAGAGGGGGGGGGACAGAGGGAGACGGACAGAGGGAGGGGGTCAGAGAGAGAGCGGGAGGTCAGAGAGAGAGGGGGTCAGAGAGAGGGGGACAGAGAGAGATGGCACAGGGACGGGGGGGACAGAGTGAGAGGACAGAGAGTGGGGGAGGTAGAGGTGGTCAGAGAGAGGGGGACAAAGAGAGGGGGACAGAGAGTAAGGGACAGAGTGAGGGGGATAGAGAGAGAGGGGGGACAGAGAGAGAGGGGGAAAAGAGAGGGGGACAGAGAGAGGGCGACACAGAGAGGGCGACAGAGAGAGAGGGGGAACAGAGTGAGGGGGACAGAAAGAGGGGGAGGTAGAGGGGTTCAGAGAGAGGGGGACAGAGAGAGGGGGAGATAGAGGGGGTCAGAGAGAGGGGACAGAGGGAGGGGCACAGAGAGTGCGGGAGGTAGAGGGGGTCAGAGAGAGGGGTACAGAGAGAGGGGCACAGAGAGTGGGGGAGATAGTGGGGGACAGAGAAAGAGGGGACAGAGAGAGGAGGGCAGAGAGAGTGGGACAGAGTGAGGGGGCAGAGAGAGGGGAAAGAGAGAGAGGGGAAAAAGAGAGAGGGGAAAAAGAGAGAGGGGGAGATAGAGGGGGTCAGAGAGAGGGGGGGGCCGGAGAGAGGGGGGGGACAGTGAGGGGGGACAGAGAGGGGGTGGGACAGAGGGGGGGAAAGAGAGGGGGGGAACAGAGAGAGAGCGGGGCAGAGATAGAGGGGAAAAGAGAGATGGGGCAGACAGAGGGAGACAGAGTGAGGGGGGCAGAGAGAGAGGGGGCAGAGAGAGAGTGAAAAGAGAGTGGGGGACAGAGAGAGTGGGGCAGAGAGAGGGCGACAGAGAGAGGGGGACAGAGAGAAAAGGGGGCAGAAAGAGAGGGGGACAGAGAGAGAGGGGGACAGAGAGAGGCGGTCATAGAGGGGGGTACAGAGAGAGAGGCGGGTGGAAGGGAGAGGGGGCAGAGAGGGGGGACAGAGAGAGGAGCACAGTGTGTGGGGGAGATAGCGGGGCTCAGAGAGAGGAGGACAGAGAGGGGGACAGAGAGGGGGACAGAGAGTGGGGGACAGAGAGTGGGGGACAGAGAGTGGGGGACAGAGAGTGGGGGACAGAGAGTGGGGACAGAGAGTGGGGACAGAGAGAGGGGGACAGAGAGTGGGGGATGGAGAGAGTGGGGGACAGAGAGAGAGAGGGTGTCAAAGAGAGAGGGGCAGAGAGAGACGGAGCAGAGAGAGGGGGCAGAGAGCGGGGGAGAGATAGAGGGAAAGAGAGAGAGGGGGACAGAGAGAGGGGGACAGAGAGAGGGGGGTTCAGAGAGAGCGGGACAGAGAGAGGGGGACAGAGAGAGCGCGGGACAGAGAGAGGGGGACAGAGAGAGGGGGCAGAGAGAGGGGGCAGAGAGAGAGCCGGACTGAGAGCGAGGCGGGGACAGAGAGAGGGGAAGACAGAGATGGTCAAAGGGAGGGGGACAGAGAGAGGGGCACAGAGAGTCGGGGAGATAGAGGGGACAGAGAGATGGGGTGGACAGAGAGTTGGGGGGACTGAGAGTGGGGGGCATGGGGGTAGAGAGAGGGGCAGAGAGGGGGTGACAGAGAGAGGGGGGACAGAGAGAGGGCGACAGAGAGAGTGTCACAGAGAGTGGGGGAGATAGAGGGGGTCAGAGAGAGGGGGACAGAGGGAGGGTGATATAGAGGGGGACTACGAGAGAAGGAGTCAGAGACAGAGGGGGACTGTGAGAGGGGGGGCAGAGAAATGGCGACAGAGAGACGGTGACAGAGAGAGTGGGGGACAGAGAGAGAGGGGCAGAGAGAGGGCAACAGAGAGAGGGGGACAGAGAGAAAAGGGGGCAGAAAGAGAGGGGGACAGAGAGAGAGGGGCAGAGAGAGATGGGGCAGACAGAAGGGGACAGAGTGAGGGGGCAGAGAGAGAGGGTCAGAGAGGGGGACAGAGAGACGGAGATATAGAGGGGGACAGAGAGAGGGGACAGAGTGAGGGACAGAGAGAGGAGTACAGAGTGGGGGAGAGAGAGGGAATCAGAGAGATGGGGGCAGAGAGAGGGCGACAGAGAGAGGGGGACAGAGAGTGGGGGGGACGGAGAGTTGGGGGGACGGAGAGAGGTGGGGACAGAGAGAGAGGGGAACAGAGAGAGAGAGGGACAGAGAGAGATGTGGACAGAGAGAGAAGGACAGAGAGAGGAGGACAGAGAGAGAGGAGGACAGAGAGAGAGGAGGACAGAGAGAGAGGAGGACAGAGAGAGGCAGGTAGAAGGGAGAGAGGGGCAGAGAGAGGGCGACAGAGAGAGGCACCGAGAGTGGGGAGATAGATGGGGTCAGAGAGAGGGGGAGACAGAGAGGGGGGAGATGGAGAGAGTGTGGGACAGAGAGAGAGAGAGAGAGAGGGGGTCAGAGAGGGGGACAGGGAGAGACGGAGCAGAGAGAGGGGCGAAAGAGAGGGGCGCAGAGAGCGGGGTAGAGATAGAGGGGACAGAGAGAGGGGGACAGAGAGAGGGGGACAGAGAGAGGGGGACAGAGTGAGGGGGACAGAGTGAGGGGGACAGAGTGAGGGGGACAGAGTGAGGGGGGACAGAGTGAGGGGGACAGAGAGAGGGGGAACAGAGAGAGGGGGAACAGAGAGGGGGCACAGAGAGAGAGAGGGGGGACAGAGAGAGAGAGGGGGCACAGAGAGAGAGAGGGGGACAGAGAGAGAGAGAGAGGGGGACAGAGAGAGAGAGGGGGACAGAGAGAGAGAGGGGGACAGAGAGAGAGAGGGGGACAGAGAGAGAGAGGGGGACAGAGAGAGAGGGGGGGGACAGAGAGAGAGGGGGGGACAGAGAGAGAGGGGGGGACAGAGAGAGAGGGGGGACAGAGAGAGAGGGGGACAGACAGAGGGGGGACAGACAGAGGGGGGACAGAGAGTGAGGGGCACAGAGAGAAGGGACAGAGAGAGAGGGGGACAGAGTGAGGGGGACACAGAGAGGGGGACACAGAGAGGGGGACAGAGAGAGGGGGACAGAGTGAGGGGGACAGAGTGAGGGGGACAGAGTGAGGGGGACAGAGAGAGGGGGACAGAGAGAGGGGGACAGAGAGAGGGGGACAGAGAGAGGGGGAACAGGAGAGGGGGGGGGGGGGGGAGGGGGGGGGGGGGGGGGGGGGGGGGGGGGGGGGGGGGGGGGGGGGGGGAGGGGGGGGGGTGGGGGACAGAGAGAGAGGGGGGGACAGAGAGAGAGGGGGACAGAGAGAGAGGGGGACAGACAGAGGGGGGACAGACAGAGGGGGGACAGAGAGTGAGGGGCACAGAGAGAAGGGGACAGAGAGAGAGGGGGACAGAGTGAGGGGGACACAGAGAGGGGGACACAGAGAGGGGGACAGAGAGAGGGGGACAGAGTGAGGGGGACAGAGTGAGGGGGACAGAGTGAGGGGGACAGAGAGAGGGGGACAGAGAGAGGGGGACAGAGAGAGGGGGACAGAGAGAGGGGGAACAGAGAGAGGGGGAACAGAGAGGGGGCACAGAGAGAGAGAGGGGGACAGAGAGAGAGAGGGGGCACAGAGAGAGAGAGGGGGACAGAGAGAGAGAGAGAGGGGGACAGAGAGAGAGAGGGGGACAGAGAGAGAGAGGGGGACAGAGAGAGAGAGGGGGACAGAGAGAGAGAGGGGGACAGAGAGAGAGGGGGGGACAGAGAGAGAGGGGGGGACAGAGAGAGAGGGGGGGACAGAGAGAGAGGGGGGGACAGAGAGAGAGGGGGGGACAGAGAGAGAGAGGGACAGAGAGAGAGGGGGACAGAGAGAGAGGGGGACAGAGAGAGAGGGGGACAGACAGAGGGGGGACAGACAGAGGGGGGACAGAGAGTGAGGGGCACAGAGAGAAGGGGACAGAGAGAGAGGGGGACACAGAGAGGGGGACACAGAGAGGGGGACACAGAGAGGGGGACACAGAGAGGGGGACACAGAGAGGGGGACACAGAGAGGGGGACACAGAGAGAGAGAGGGACACAGAGAGAGAGGGGGACAGAGAGAGAGAGGGGGACAGAGAGAGAGAGCGGGGCAGAGAGAGAGAGCGGGGCAGAGAGAGAGAGCGGGGCAGAGAGAGAGAGCGGGGCAGAGAGAGAGAGCGGGGCAGAGAGAGAGGGGGTCAGAGAGAGAGGGGGTCAGAGAGAGAGGGGGTCAGAGAGAGACAGGTGGAAGGGAGAGGAGGGCAGAGAGAGGGCGACAGAGAGACGAGCACAAAGAGTGGGGGAGCTAGAGAGGGTCAGAGAGAGCGGGTCAGAGAGAGGAGGACAGAGAGAGGGAGGGACAGAAACAGGGGTGGACCGAAAGAGGGGGGACAGAGAGAGGGGGGACAGAGAGGGGGGGACGGGGGGGGGGGACAGAGAGAGGGACAGAGACGGAGAGGCGGGTGGGAGAGAGAGGGGGTCAGAGAGGGGGACAGGGAGAGACGGAGCAGAGAGAGGGCGAAAGAGAGGGGCGCAGAGAGCGGGGTAGAGATAGAGGGGTAGAGATAGAGGGGGACAGAGCGAGGGGGAACAGAGCGAGGGGGAACAGAGCGAGGGGGAACAGAGCGAGGGGGAACAGAGCGAGGGGGAACAGAGCGAGGGGGGCACAGAGCGAGGGGGGCACAGAGAGGGGGGCACAGAGAGGGGGACAGAGAGAGAGAGGGGGACAGAGAGAGAGCGGGGCAGAGAGAGGGGGGGACAGAGAGAGAGGGGGACAGACAGGGGGAGGACAGAGAGAGAGGGGGGACAGAGAGAGGTGGGACAGAGAGAGGGGGAACAGAGAGAGGGGGAACAGAGAGAGGGGGAACAGAGAGAGGGGGAACAGAGAGAGGGGGAACAGAGAGAGGGGGAACAGAGAGGGGGACAGAGAGAGAGGGGGACAGAGAGAGAGGGGGACAGAGAGAGAGGGGGACAGAGAGAGAGGGGGACAGAGAGAGAGGGGGGACAGAGAGAGAGGGGGGACAGAGAGAGGACTACAGAGCAGGGGCACAGAGAGTGGGGGTGATAGAGGGGGACAGAGAGTCGGGGGCAGAGAGAGGGGTACAGAGTGGGGAAGAGAGAAGGGGTCAGAGAGAGGGGGACAGAGAATGGGGGATGCAGAGAGTGGGGGACAGAGGGGGACGGGGGGACGGTAGGGAGAGGACAGAGAGATGAGGCACAGAGAGTGGGCAGAGAGAAAGTTCGGGGAGAGAAAGAGGGGAAGGAGAGAGAGGGGAGAGAGTGCAGAGAGAGAGGGGAGAGAGAGTGAGAGAGAGAGAGAGCAAGAGAGAGAGAGAGTGGGAGAGAGAGGAGGCGAGAGGAGGGAAGAGAGAGGTGCGAAGAGAGAGGAGGGGAGAGAGGATAAGGGAGAGATAGAGAAGGAGAGCAATGAGGAGAAAGAGTAGGGGAGAGAGGAGGGGGAGAGAGGAGGAAAGAGAGGAGGGGAGAGAGGAGGGGAGAGAGGAGGGGAGAGAGGAGGGTCAGAGAGGAAGGAAGAGAGAGGAGGGAGGAGAGAGAGGAGGGGGAGTGGAGGGCGTGAGACAGGTGAGAGGGGGAGGGGGTAGAGAGAAGAGGGGAGAGAGCGTGGGAGAGAGCGGGTGGGAGAGAGAGTGGAGGCTGGGTGGGTGGAGGGGGAGGGAGAGTAAGAGGGGAGGGAGATTGAGAGGGGAGGGAGAGTGAGAGGGAGGGGAGGGCAAGAGAGGGGAAGGAGAGTGAGGGGGACGGAGAGAGATGGGAGGGCCAGTGAGGGGAGGGAGAGAGAGGGGGGGCAGGGAGAGAGAGGGGAGAGCCAGTGAGGGGTGGGCGAGTGAGAGGGGAGGGCGAAAGAGGGGAGGGCGAGAGAGGGGAGGGAGAGAGAGTGGGGAGGGCGAGAGAGAGGGGAGGGTGAGAGAGAGGGGAGGGCGAGAGAGAGGGGAGGGCGAGAGAGAGGGGAGGGCGAGAGAGAGGGGAGGGCGAGAGAGAGGGGAGGGCGAGAGAGAGGGGAGCGAGAGAGTGGAGAGAGCGGGAGGGGGGAGAGAGATGGGTGAGACAGAGGGGGTGAGGGAGTGGGGGTGAGATAGAGGGGGTGGTGAGAGAGATGGGGAGTGAGAGAGAGGGGGGTGAGAGTGGGGGGGTTTAGAGAGCAAGGGGTTGAGAGAGAGGGGGTGAGAGACTGAGGGAATGAGAGAGTGTGGGGGGTTGAGAGAGGGGGTGTGAGAGAGAGAGGGGTGAGAGAGAAGGGTGAGAGAGGGAGTCTTTAGAGAGGGTCACAGCATTTGGGTTTTAATTCCACCCTGAGAGAGTCCTACCTCTCAGATCCTGGGGATTGACAAACTTTAACCCCAGGCTTCAAACCTGTTTTAAAAATGACAGGGCCACAATCTGACAGGAGCCAGTTACCCAGAGGCCCCTAAAACCCAGGGTCCCCCAGAGGAGATTAAACCTCGGGGTAAATAAACACACCACTCACTGTGGGCCCCCACGGGGTGCAGCCTGTCGACCAGGCCTCAGGCCTCAGGCCAGTGCTCCCCCTCTGGAGGTTGTTCTTTCCTGGACTCGAACATTTTGGATCTTCACGTTGCAGCTTTCCAAACAAAGGTTCCTCGGGATAAAAGAGGGAAAAGATTAGTTGAAAGGGGGAGCAAGAGCATTTTGGAGGCAAGTTACACAGCAAGATCCCAGGGTTAAAAGCACCTCTGCCCAGCTCCAATGTATTAATGTATGTAACACAGTCAGCAGTTGGGATGGAACATGGTGTGGGAGCAGATCTTCCCAGGGATTGGAGGGGGATAGTGAGGGAAAGGCATCAGATTCTTACACTCTGCAGTGACCTGGGATCAATTGTCTTTTACTGAAAACAGTTCCCAACTTGTATGTGCCTGTTGCTCCCTCCAGTCTGAAACCCTCATGACCCTCTCTCCTGTCTACTCTCTCTGAGCCAATGGTGTCTTCATTCTGCTACTGACCCTTCAGTCCCACTGGTATCATTTTTTCCCACCTTCTCTCATCCACGTGAAGGAATTGGATCCTGACAATTCCATTTACACTGTCTCCCATCAATCTTCATAGCATCCATATCACAGAGGTTAGACAGTGATCCCAGCAAACACTCCCAGGGCAGAGGGAGCACAGGGTTCCAGACAAAATAAAGCTCCCATTAAACTGTCTCCATTTAAATCCCCAGGGCAGGTAGAGAATGGGGTCAGATACAGAGTAAATCTCCCTCTACACTGCAGCATTTCAAATTCCCAGGCCATTTTGAGCTCGGCGTTAGGTACTGATTAAATCCCCCACTTCCCCCATCCTGTTCACATCAAACTCAATCAGGATAGCTCCATCACTGGGTTAGATACAGAGGATGTGTCTGTTTGGATTTCAGCCCCAATCCAGTTGGTGATGATCACGGCCTTGTTAAGTGTGTTTGGGAATGGGGAGGGAGCTGTTAGGAGGGTGATGGTGGGATAGTGGGGAGCAGAGCTGTCTTCCAAGCAGTTGACCTGGGTCCGATTCCCAGCCATTGCAGTGTTGTGGTTTGTAAACAGCCTTTTAAAGGTAAGGCACTGGGATAAATCGAGGAAATAAATCTTTCATTCTGTGGTAAACCGGATCTGTCAGATTGCTCCTTGCTTTTCCTGGTGATGGTTCCTGTGAATTGCAGTGTGGAACCGGGCAGCATTGCTCGGCATCTCATAAGCTGTCCCCTCTGCTGCTTCCCATTTCTTATTGAAATATTGGTTGCAGCACAAGGATGGGTTTGTTTTGTTCGAAAAGTGAGAGACTGCTCCAGTCAGGAACCTGAAATAATTACAGAAGCCACTGGAAACACTGAACAGTTCCAACAGCTTCTGTAGTGGTGGGGAGGGAGGGTTAATGTGTCAAATCTACACAAGGATAAAATAAACTCCAGCCTCAAAACAGTCAGAAATCCTGACTCTGCAAACATCCTTGTAAATCTTTTCTGAATCTTTACAAGTTTCACCCCATTCTCCCGATAGCAGAAAGACCAGAATTGTGTGGTTTATGGAATGTTACGATATCCGAACAGTTGCTGTTTATAGTTAAATAATGTTCATTTGGTTCAGGTTTCCAATCGAGTTCGGTTTGTCCAATCTTTCTTCCTTATGTTTGTGTCCCAACGATAGTGTGGAGTAAAGTGTATTTTGATTCCAGCCTGGCAGTTTGACCAATCACATTGTAATGCCTTACACTTCCCTTCAGGAAATCAGGAAAAGGGGTCGAGACCATTTTCTTAAGGCAGAGGATTTTGGTCTGGTTCATAACATCCTCAATGTCATCAATCCATGTCCCTCCAGCCCTGAGCAATGATGTTTACAGATTACTGGAGGATACACAGACACATTAATCGGGATTATCTTGGACAGGAGTCATTTGGGAATGATATTCCTCAGACCATCAACTCTCAGCTCGGCCAAGGATGAAGGCCAGGAATCCGGCACAATTGGGAAAAAGCCCATTTCCCGGGAGACTGAGAGGTCACTAACAGAGTGGGAGCTGGAGAGTCAGGAACAGAATAACAGGGACAGTCCGCTCTGTTCACGTAGCCTTCACCCCTCAGTGAATCCAGTGGCAGGAATGACTGCTATGAGTCAGACTGACAGAATGTGATCAGATACACACACTGTCCTTCCACATCATCAATATCGCCCAGCTCCCACCCTGTCTCAGCTCATCTGCCCCTCTGCCATCTTCAATATTTTAATCGGGGCAGCATTAACTACCGTGCTTTCAGCGGAGCTGTCTTACCTTCTGTACTCTCTCTCTAAACGGCTCCAATTCCCCCCGATCCCTCTCCGGTTTAAGATGCTCCTTGACATCCGCCCCAATGAAAGAGGTAAACCGTCACCTGACCCATGCACTGAAGAGCAGACTGACCCAACTCTGTCAATGTAACCCACCTAGGGAAGTGCACACTGACCCCAATCTGTCAATGTAACACACCCAGGGAAGAGAAGACTGACCCCACTCTGTCAAAGTAACAAACCCAGGGAAGAGCAGACTGACCCCCACTCTGTCAATGTAACACACCCAGGGAAGAGCAGACTGACCCCACTCTGTCAATGTAACACACCCAGGGAAGAGCAGACTGAACTCACTCTGTCAATGTAACCCACCCAGAGAAGAGCAGAATGACCGCTTCTGCAAAATTACTCACACAGTCAACTGCAGTCTGACCACACTCTGTAAATGTAACAAACCCAGGGAAGAGCAGACTGACCTCACTCTGTCAATGTAACACACCAAGGGAAGTGCAGACTGACCCCACTCTGTCAATGAAACACACCCATAAAAGAGCAGACTGACCCCACTCTGTCAATGTGACACACCCAGGGAAGAGCAGACTGACCAAACTCTGTCAAAGTAACAAACCCAGGGAAGAGCAGACTGACCTCACTCTGTCAATGTAACCCACCCAGAGAAGAGCAGAATGTCCTCTTCCGCAAATTTACTCACACAGTGAACTGCAGACTTACCCCACTCTGTCAATGTAACCCACCCAGTGATGTGCACACTGACCCCACTCTGTCATTGTAACACACCCAGGGAAGAGCAGACAGATACCACTGTGTCAATGTGACACGCGCAGGGAAGAGCAGACTGACCCCACTGTGTCAATGTAACAAACATGGGGAAGAGCAGACTGACCCCAATCTGTCAATGTAACCCACCCAGGGAAGAGCAGACTGACCCCACTCTGTCAATGTAGCACACCCAGGGAAGAGCAGACTGACCCAACACTGTCAATGTAACCCACCCAAGGAAGAACAGACTGACATCACTCTGTCAATGTAACACACTCAGGGAAGAGCAGACTGACCCCACTCTGTCAATGTTACACACCCAGGGAAGAACAGACTGACTCCACTCTGTCAATGTAACCCCCCCAGGGAAGAGCAGACTGACCCCACTCTGTCAATGTAACACACCCAGGGAATAGCAGACTTACCCCACTCTGTCAATGTAACCCACCCATGAAAGAGCAGACTGGCCCCACTCTGTCAATGTGACACGCCCTGGGAAGAGCAGACTGACCCCACTGTGTCAATGTAACACACCCAGGGAAGAGCAGACTGACCCCACTGTGTCAATGTGACACGCCCAGGGAAGAGCAGACTGACCCCACTGTGTCAATGTAACAAACATGGGGAAGAGCAGACTGACCCCAATCTGTCAATGTAACCCACCCAGGGAAGAGCAGACTGACCCCACTCTGTCAATGTAACAGACCCAGGGAAGAGAAGACTACCCCACTCTGTCAATGTAACAAACCCAGGGAACAGCAGACTGACCTCACTCTGTCAATGTAACACACCCAGGGAAGAGCAGACTGACCCCTCTCTGTCAATGTAACACACCCAGGGAAGAGCAGACTGAACTCACTCTGTCAATGTAACACAACCAGGGAAGATCAGACTGACCCCACTCTGTCAATGCAACACACGCAGGGAAGGGCAGACTGAATTCATTCTGTCAATGTAACCCACCCATAAAAGAGCAGACTGACCCCACTCTGTCAATGTAACCCACCCAGAGAAGAGCAGAATGACCTCTTCTGCAAAGTTACTCACACAGTGAACTGCAGACTTCCCCACTCTGTCAATGTAACCCACCCAGTGAAGTGCACATTGACCCCACTCTGTCATTGTAACACACCCAGGGAAGAGCAGACAGATACCACTCTGTCAATGTAACACACCCAGGGAAGAGCAGACTGACCCAACTCTGTCAATGTAACACACCCAGGGGAGAGCAGACTGACACCACCCTGTTACTGTAAAACTCCCAAGGAAGAACAGACTGACGCCACTCTGTCAATGTAACACACCCAGGGAAGAGCAGATTGACCCAACACTGTTAATTTAACACACCCAAGGAAGAACAGACTGACCCCACTCTGTCAATGTAACACACTCAGGGAAGAGCAGACTGACCCCAATCTGTCAATGTAACACACCCTGGGAAGAGCAGACTGAACCCACCCTGTCACTGTAACACACCCAGGGAAGAGCAGACTGACCTCACTCTGTCAATGTAACCCACCCAGAGAAGAGCAGAATGACCGCTTCTGCAAAATTACTCACACAGTCAACTGCAGTCTTACCCCACTCTGTCAATGTAACACACCCAGGGAAAAGCAGACTGACCCAACTCTGTAAATGTAACAAACCCAGGGAAGAGCAGACTAACCTCACTCTGTCAATGCAACACACCCTGGGAAGAGCAGACTGACCCCCACTCTGTCAATGTAACACACCCAGGGAAGTGCGCACTGACCCAACTCTGTCAATGTAACCCACCCATAAAAGAGCAGACTGACCCCACTCTGTCAATGTCACACAGCTAGGGAAGGGCAGACTAACCTCACTCTGTCAATGTAACACACCCAGGGAAGAGCAAACTGACCCCACACTGTCAATGAAACACACCCAGGGAAGAGCAGATTGACCCCACTTGTCAATGTAACACACCCAGGGAAGAGCAGACTGACCCCACTCTGTCAATGTAACAAACCCAGGGAAGAGCAGACTGACCCCACTATGTCAATGTGACACGCCCTGGGAAGAGCACACTGACCCAACTCTGTCAATGTAACACACCCAGGGAAGGGCAGATTGACCCCACTCTGCCAATGTTACCCACCCAGGGAAGAGCAGATTGACCCCACTGTGTCAATGTAACAAATTGGGGGAAAAGCAGACTGACCCCAATCTGTCAATGTAACACACCCAGGGAAGAGAAGACTGACCCCACTCTGTCAATGTCACCCTCCCAGGGAAGAGCAGACTGACCCCACTCTGCCAATGTAACACACACAGGGAAGAGCAGACTGAACTCACTCTGTCAATGTAACACAAACAGGGAAGATCAGACTGACCCCACTCTGTCAATGTAACCCACCCATAAAAGAGCAGACTGTCCCCACTCTGTCAATGTAACAAACCCTGGGAGAACAGACTGACGCCACTCTGTCAATGGAACACACCTAGGGAAGGGCAGACTAACCTCACTCTGTCAATGTTACACACACAGAGAAGAGCAGACTGATCCCACTCTGTCAATGTAAAACACCCAGGGAAGAACAGACTGACCCCTCTCTGTCAATGTAACACATCCAGGGAAGAGAAGACTGACCCCACTCTGTCAATGTAACACACACAGGGAAGTGCACACTGACCCCACTCTGTCATTGTAACATAGCAAGGGAAGAGCAGACTGACCCCACTCTTGCAATGTAACAAACCCTGGGAGAACAGACTGACCCCACTCTGTCAATGTAACACACCCAGGGAAGAGCAGACTGAACCCACTCAGTCAATGTAACCCCCCCAGGGAAGAGCAGACTGACCCCACTCTGTCAATGGAACACACCCAGGGAAGAGCAGACTGACCACACTCTGTCAATGTAACACACCCAGGGAAGAGCAGACTGAACTACCTCTGTCAATGTAACACAACCAGGGAAGATCAGACTGACCCCACTCTGTCAATGTAACACACCCAGGGAAGAGCAGACTGACCCCACTCTGTCAATGTACCCCACCCATAAAAGAGCAGACTGTCCCCAATCTGTCAATGTAAAACACCCAGGGAAGAACAGACTGACCCCACCCTGTCAATGTAACAAACCCTGGGAGAACAGACTGACGCCACTCTGTCAATGGAACACACCCAGGGAAGAACAGACTGACCCCACTGTGTCAATGTAACAAACTTGGAGAAGAGCAGACTGACACCAATCTGTCAATGTAACACACCCAGGGAAGAGAAGACTGACCCCACTCTGTCAATGTAACCCTCCAGGGAAGAGCAGACTGACCCCACTCTGTCAATGTTACACACACAGAGAAGAGCAGACTGATCCCACTCTGTCAATGTAAAACACCCAGGGAAGAACAGACTGACCCCACTCTGTCAATGTAACACACCCAGGGGAGAGCAAGCTGACCCCACTCTGTCAATGTAACCCTCACAGGGAAGAGCAGACTGACCTCACTCTGTCAATGTAACACAGCCAGGGAAGGGCAGACTGAACTCACTCTGTCAATGTAACACAACCAGGGAAGATCAGACTGACCCCACTCTGTCAATGTAACCCACCCATAAAAGAGCTGACTGTCCCCACTCTGTCAATGTGACACGCCCTGGGAAGAGCACACTGACCCAACTCAGTCAATGTAACACACCCAGGGAAGAGCAGACTGACCAAACTCTGTCAATGTAACAAACCCAGGGAAGAGCAGACTGACCTCACTCTGTCAATGTAACCCACCCAGAGAAGAGCAGAATGTCCTCTTCTGCAAAATTACTCACACAGTGAACTGCAGACTTACCCCACTATGTCAATGTAACCAACCCAGTGATGTGCACACTGACCCCACTCTATCATTGTAACATACCCAGGTAAGAGCAGACTGACCCCACTATGTCAATGTAACACAACCAAGGAAGAACAGACTGACCTCACTCTGTCAATGTAACCCACCCAGAGAAGAGCAGAATGTCCTCTTCTGCAAAATTACTCACACAGTGAACTGCAGACTTACCCCACTATGTCAATGTAACCAACCCAGTGATGTGCACACTGACCCCACTCTATCATTGTAACATACCCAGGTAAGAGCAGACTGACCCCACTATGTCAATGTAACACAACCAAGGAAGAACAGACTGACCCCACTCTGTCAATGTAACACACCCAGGGAAGAGCAAACTGACCCCAATCGGTCAATGTAACACACCCAGGGAAGAGAAGACTGACCCCACTGTGTCAATGTAACAAACCCAGGGAAGAGCAGACTGACCTCACTCTGTCAATGTAACACACCCAGGGAAGAGCAGACTGACCCCACTCTGTCAATGTAACACACGCAGGGAAGAGCAGACTGAATTCATTCTGTCAATGTAACCCACCCATAAAAGAGCAGACTGACCCCACTCTGTCAATGTAACACACACAGGGAAGAACAGACTGACCCCATTGTGTCAATGTAACAAACCCTGGGAGAACAGACTGACCCCACTCTGTCAATGGAACACACCTAGGGAAGGGCAGACTGACCCCACTCTGTCAATGTAACACACACAGGGGAGATCAAACTGATCCCACTCTGTCAATGAAACAAACCCAGAGAAGAGCAGACTGACCCCACTCTGACAATGTTACCCACCCAGGGAAGAGCAGATTGACCCCGCTCTGTCAATGTAACACACCCAGGGAAGAGCAGACTGACCCCACTCTGTCAATGTAACACATCCAGGGAAGAGCAGACTGACCCCACTCTCTCAATGTAACACACCCAGGGAAGAACAGACTGACCCCACTGTGTCAATGTCACAAACTTGGGGAAGAGCAGACTGACCCCAATCTGTCAATGTAACACACCCAGGGAAGAGAAGACAGACCCCACTCTGTCAATGTAACCCCCCCAGGGAAGAGCAGACAGACCCCACTCTGTCAATGTAACACACCCAGGGAATAGCAGACTGACCTCACTCTGTCAATGTAACACACCCAAGGAAGAACAGACTGACCCCATTGTGTCAATGTAACAAACCCTGGGAGAACAGACTGACCTCACTCTGTCAATGTAACACACAATGGGAGAACAGACTGACCCCACTCTGTCAATGTAACCCACCCATAAAAGAACAGACTGACCCCAATCTGTCAATGCAACACACCCTGGGAAGAGCAGACTGACCCCCACTCTGTCAATGTAACACACCAAGGGAAGAGCAGAATGACCCCACAGTGTAAATGTAACACACTTGGGGAAGAGCAGACTGACCCCACTCTGTCAATGTAACCCTCCCAGGGAAGAGCAGACTGACCCCACTCTGACAATGTAACACACCCAGGGAAGAGCAGATTGACCCCACTCTGTCAATGTAACCCACCCATAAAAGAGCAGACTGACCCCACTCTGTCAATGTCACACAGCCAGGGAAGAGCAGACTGACCCCAATCTGTCAATGTAACACACCCAGGGAAAAACAGACTGACCCCACTGTGTCAATGTAACCAACTTGGGGAAGAGCAGACTGACCCCAATCTGTCAATGTAACACACCCAGGGAAGAACAGACTGACCCCACTCTGTCAATGTAACACACCCAGGGAAGAGCAAACTGACCCCACACTGTCAATGAAACACACCCAGGGAAGAGCAGATTGACCCCACTCTGTCAATGTAACACACCCAGGGAAGAGCAAACTGACCCCACACTGTCAATGAAACACACCCAGGGAAGAGCAGATTGACCCCACTCTGTCAATGTAACACACCCAGGGAAGAGAAGACTGACCCCACTCTGTCAATGTGACACGCCCTGGGAAGAGCACACTGACCCCACTCTGTCAATCTAACACACCCAGGGAAGAGCAGACTGACCTCACTCTTTCAATGTAACCCACCCAGAGAAGAGCAGAATGTCCTCTTCTGCAAAATTACTCACACAGTGAACTGGAGACTTACCCCACTATGTCAATGTAACCAACCCAGTGATGTGCACACTGACCCCACTCTGTCATTGTAACACACCCAGGTAAGAGCAGACTGACCCCACTATGTCAATGTAACACACAATGGGAGAACAGACTTACCCCACTCTGTCAATGTAACACACCCAGGGAAGAGCAGACTGACCCCACTGTGTCAATGTAACAAACGTGGGGAAGAGCAGACTGACCCCAATCTGTCAATGTAACACACCCAGGGAAGAGAAGACTGACCCCACTCTGTCAATGTAACCCTCCAGGGAAGAGCAGACTGACCCCACTCTGTCAATGTTACACACACAGAGAAGAGCAGACTGATCCCACTCTGTCAATGTAAAACACCCAGGGATGAACAGACTGACCCCACTCTGTCAATGTAACAAACCCTGGGAGAACAGACTGACGCCACTCTGTCAATGGAACACACCTAGGGAAGGGCAGACTAACCTCACTCTGTCAATGTAACACACCCAGGGAAGAGCAGACTGACACCACTCTGTCAATGTAACACACCCAGGGAAGAGCAAACTGACCCCACTCTGTCAATGAAACATACCCAGGGAAGAGCAGATTGACCCCACTCTGTCAATGTAACACACCCAGGGAAGAGCAAACTGACCCCACTCTGTCAATGTAACACACCCAGGGAGGAGCAGACTGACCCCAATCGGTCAATGTAACACACCCAGGGAAGAGAAGACTGACCCCACTGTGTCAATGAAACAAACCCAGGGAAGAGCAGACTGACCTTACTCTGTCAATGTAACACACCCAGGGAAGAGCAGACTGACCCCACTCTGTCAATGTAACACACCCAGGGAAGAGCAGACTGAACTCACTCTGTCAATGTAACACAACCAGGGAAGATCAGACTGACCCCACTCTGTCAATGTAACACACCCAGGGAAGAGCAGACTGAACTCACTCTGTCAATGTAACACAGCAAGGGAAGAGCAGACTGACCCCACTCTGTCAATGTAACAAACCCTGGAAGAACAGACCGACCCCACTCTGTCAATGTAACACACACAGGGAAGAACAGACTGACCCCACTCTGTCAATGTAATACACCCAGGGAAGAACAGACTGTCCCCACTGTGTCAATGTAACAAACCCTGGGAGAACAGACTCAAGCCACTCTGTCAATGGAACACACCCAGGGAAGAGCAGATTGACCCCACTCTGTCAATGTTACACACCCAGGGAAGAACAGACTGACCCCACTCTGTCAATGTTACACACACAGAGAAGAGCAGACTGACCCCACTCTGACAATGTTACCCACCCAGGGAAGAGCAGATTGACCCCTCTCTGTCAATATAACACACCCAGGGAAGAGCAGACTGACCCAACTCTGTCAATGTAACACATCCAGGGAAGAGCAGACTGACCCCACTCTGTCAATGTAACACACCCAGGGAAGAGCAGACTGACCCCACTCTGTCAATGTAACACAACCAGGGAAGAGCAGACTGACCCCACTCTGTCAATGTAACACACTCAGGGAAGAACAGACTGACCCCACTCAGTCAATGTAACACACCCAGGGAAGAGCAGACTGACCCCACTCTGTCAATGTAACCCCCCCAAGGGAAGAGCAGACTGACCCCACTCTGTCAATGTAACACACCCAGGGAATTGCAGATTTACCCCACTCTGTCAATGTAACCCACCCATAAAAGAGCAGACTGGCCCCACTCTGTCAATGTGACACGCCCTGGGAAGAGCAGACTGACCACACTCTGTCAATGTGACACGCCCTGGGAAGAGCAGACTGACCTCACTCTGTCAATGTAGCACACCCAGGGAAGAACAGACTGACCCCATTCTGTCAATGGAACACACCTAGGGAAGGGCAGACTGACCCCACTCTGTCAATGTAACACACCCAGGGAAGAGCAGACTGACACCACTCTGTCAATGTAACGCACCCAGGGAAGAGCAAACTGACCCCACTCTGTCAATGAAACACACCCAGGGAAGAGCAGACTGACCCCACTCTGTCAATGTAACATACTCAGGGAAGAGCAGACTGACCCCACTCTGTCAATGTAACACACCCAGGGATGAACAGACTGACCCCACTGTGTCAATGTAACAAATTTGGGGAAGAGCAGACTGACCCCAATCTGTCAATGTTACACACCCAGGGAAGAGAAGACTGACCCCACTCTGTCAATGTAACACACCCAGGGAAGAGCAGACTGAACTCACTCTGTCAATGTAACACAACCAGGGAAGATCAGACTGACCCCACTCTGTCAATGTAACCCACCCATAAAAGAGCAGACTGTCCCCACTCTGTCAATGTGACACGCCCTGGGAAGAGCACACTGACCCAACTCTGTCAATGTAACACACCCAGGGAAGAGCAGACTGAATTCATTCTGTCAATGTCACCCACCCATAAAAGAGCAGACTGACCCCACTCTGTCAATGTGACACGCCCTGGGAAGAGCAGACTGACCCCCACTCTGTCAATGTAACACACACAAGGAAGTGCACACTGACGCCACTCTGTCATTGTAACACACACAAGGAAGTGCAGACTGACCCCACTCTGTCAATGTAACAAACCCTGGGAGAACAGACCGACCCCACTCTGTCAATGTAACACACCCAGGGAAGAGCAGACTGAACCCACTCTGTCAATGTAACACACCCAGGGAAGAACAGACCTACCCCACTCTGTCAATGTAACACACCCAGGGAAGAGCAGACTGACCCCACTCTGTCAATGTAACACACCCAGGGAATAGCAGACTTACCCCACTCTGTCAATGTAACCCACCCATAAAAGAGCAGACTGGCCCCACTCTGTCAATGTTACCCACCCAGGGAAGAGCAGATTGACCCCACTCTGTCAATGTAACATAGCCAGGGAAGAGCAGACACACCCCACTCTGTCAATGTAACATACTCAGGGAATAGCAGACTGACCCCCACTCTGTCAATGTAACACACACAGGGAAGTGCACACTGACCCCACTCTGTCATTGTAACACAGCAAGGGAAGAGCAGACTGACCCCACTCTTGCAATGTAACACACCCAGGGAAGAACAGACTGACCCCACTCTGTCAATGTAACCCAACCAAAAAAGTGCAGACTGTCCCCACTCTGTCAATGTGACACGCCCTGGGAAGAGCACACTGACCCAACTCTGTCAATGTAACACACCCTGGGAAGAGCAGACTGACCCCCACTCTGTCAATGTAACACACCCTGGGAAGAGCAGACTGACCCCCACTCTGTCAATGTAACACACACAGGGAAGAGCTGACTGACCCCACTCTGTCAATGTAACGTAGCCAGGGAAGAGCAGACTGACCCCACTGTGTCAATGTAACAAACTTGGGGAAGAGCAGACTGACCCAATCTGTCAATGTTACACACCCAGGGAAGAGAAGACTGACCCCACTCTGTCAATGTAACACACCCAGGGAAGAGCAGACTGACCCCACTGTGTCAATGTAACAAACTTGGGGAAGAGCAGACTGACCCAATCTGTCAATGTTACACACCCAGGGAAGAGAAGACTGACCCCACTCTGTCAATGTAACACACCCAGGGAAGAGCAGACTGACCCCAATCAGTCAATGTAACACACCCAGAGAAGAGCAGAATGACCTCTTCTGCAAAGTTACTCACACAGTGAACTGCAGACTTACCCCACTCTGTCAATGTAACCCACCCAGTGAAGTGCACATTGACCCCACTCTGTCATTGTAACACACCAAGGGAAGAGCAGACTGACCACACTCTGAAAATGTAACACACGCAGGGAAGAGCAGACTGAATTCATTCTGTCAATGTAACCCACCCATAAAAGAGCAGACTGACCTCACTCTGTCAATGTCACGCACCCAGGGAAGAGCACACTGACCGCACTCTGTCAATGTAACACACCCTGGGAAGAGCAGACTGACCCCCACTCTGTCAATGTAACACACACAGGGAAGTGTACACTGACCGCACTCTGTCATTGTAACACACCAAGGGAAGAGCAGTCTGACCCCACTCTGTCAATGTAACAAACCCTGGGAGATAAGACTGTCCCCACGCTGTCAATGTAAAACACCCAGGGAAGAGCAGACTGACCCCACTCAGTCAATGTAACCCACCCATAAAAGAGCAGACTGAGCCCACTCTGTCAATGTAACACACTTGGGGAAGAGCAGACTGACCCCACTGTGTCAAAGTAACACACCCAGGGAAGAGCAGACTGACCACACTCAGTCAATGTAACCCACCCATAAAAGAGCAGACTGAGCCCACTCTGTCAATGTAACACAGCCAGGAAAGAGCAGACTGACCCCAATCTGTCAATGTAAGACACGCAGGGAAGAGTAGACTGACCCCAATCTGTCAATGTAATACACCCAGGGTAGAGCAGACTGACATCACTCTGTCAATGTAACACACCCAGGGAAGAGCAGACTGTCCCCACTCTGTCAATGTAACACACCCAGGGAAGAGCAGACTGACCCCACTCTGTCAAGGTAAAACACCGAGGGAAGAGCAGACTGACCCCATTCTGTCAATGTAACCCACCCATAAAAGAGCAGACTGACCCCACTCTGTCAATGTGACACGCCCTGGGAAGAGCAGACTGAGCCCCCTCTGTCAATGTAACACACCCAGGGAAGAGCAGACTGAGCCCCCTCTGTCAATGTAACACACCCAGGGAACAGAAGATTGACCTGGCTAGGTCAATGTAACATACCCAGGGAAGAGCAGACTAAACCCAATCTGTCAATGTAACACACCCAGGGAGGAGCAGACTGACCCCACCCTGACAATGTAACACACACAGGGAAGAGCAGATTGACCCCACTCTGTCAATGTCACGCACCCAGGCAAGAGCAGACTGACCGCATTCTGTCAATGTCACGCACCCAGGGAAGAGCAGACTGACCCCACTGTGTCAATATAACATACACAGGGAAGAGCAGACTGACCACACTCTGCCATTGCAACACACCCAGGGAAGAGCAGACTGAGTTCTCTCTGTCAATGTAACACAACCAGGGAAGAGCAGACTGACCCCTGTCTCTCAACGTTATACACCCAGGGAACATCAGACTGACCCAACTCTGTCAATGTAACACACCCTGGGAAGAGCAGACTGACCCCACTCTGTCAATGTAACACACTCAGGGAAGAGCAGACTGACCCCACTCTGTCAATGTAACACACCCAGGGAAGAGCAGACTGACCCCACTCTGTCAATGGAACACACCCAGGGAAGAGCAGACTCAACCCACTCTGTCAATGTAAAACACCCAGGGAAGAGCAGACTGACCCCTTTCTGTCAACGTTACACACCTAGGGAAGATCAGACTGACCCAACTCTGTCAATGTAACACATTCTGGGAAGAGCAGACTGACCCCACTCTGTCAATGCAACACACCCAGGGAACAGCAGACTGACCCCACTCTATCATTGTAACACACCCAGGGAAGAGCAGACTGACCTCACTCTGTCAATGTAACACACCCAGGGAAGAGCAGACTGACCCCTCTATCTCAATGTAACTCACCTAGGGAAGAGCAGACTGACCCCACTCTGTCAAAGTATCACACTCAGGGAAGAGCAGTCTGTCCCCACTCTGTCAATGTCACGCACCCAGGGAAGAGCAGACTGACCCCACTCTGTCAATGTCACGCACCCAGGGAAGAGCACACTGACCGCACTCTGTCAATGTAACACACCCAGGGAAGAGCAGACTGACCCCACTCTGTCAATGTAACACTCCCTGGGAAGAGCCGACTGACCCAACACAGTCAATTTAACACACCCAAGGAAGAGCAGACTGACCCCACTGTGTCAATGTAACACACTTGGGGAAGAGCAGACTGACCCCAATCAGTCAATGTAACACACCCAGGGAAGAGAAGACTGACCCCACTCTGTCAATGTAACCCTCCCAGGGAAGAGCAGACTGACCCCACTCTGTCAATGTAACACACCCAGGGAAGAGCAGACTGACCCCACTCTGTCAATGTAACCCACCCATAAAAGAGCAGACTGACCCCACTCTGTCAATGTAACACACCCAGGAAAGAGCAGACTGACCCCAATCTGTCAATGTAACACACCCAGGGAAAAACAGACTGACCCCACTGTGTCAATGTAACCCACCCATTAAAGAGCAGACTGACCCCACTCTGTCAATGTAACACACCCAGGGAAGAGTAGACTGACCCCAATCTGTCAATGTAATACACCCAGGGTAGAGCAGACTGACCTCACTCTGTCAATGTAACACACCCAGGAAAGAGCAGACTGTCCCCACTCTGTCAATGTTACACACCCAGGGAAGAGCAGACTGACCCCACTCTGTCAATGTAACACTCCCTGGGATGAGCAGACTGACCCCACTCTGTCAATGTCACGCACCCAGGGAAGAGCTGACTGAGCCCCCTCTGTCAATGTAACACACCCAGGGAACAGAAGATTGAACTGGCTAGGTCAATGTAACATACCCAGGGAAGAGCAGACTAAACCCAATCTGTCAATGTAACACACCCAGGGAAGAGCAGACTGACCCCACTCTGTCAATGTAACACACCCAGGGAAGAGCAGACTGACCGCACTCTGTCAATGTCACGCACCCAGGGAAGAGCAGACTGACCCCACTGTGTCAATATAACATACACAGGGAAGAGCAGACTGACCACACTCTGCCATTGCAACACACCCAGGGAAGAGCAGACTGAGTTCTCTCTGTCAATGTAACCCTCCCAGGGAAGAGCAGACTGACCCCACTCTGTCAATGTAACACACCCAGGGAAGAGCAGACTGACCCCAATCTGTCAATGTAAAACACCCAGGGAAGAGCTACTGACCCCTTTCTGTCAACGTTTCACACCCAGGGAAGAGCAGACTGACCCCACTCTGTCAATGTAACCCACCCATAAAAGAGCAGACTGACCCCACTCTGTCAATGTAACACACCCAGGGAAGAGTAGACTGACCCCAATCTGTCAATGTAATACACCCAGGGTAGAGCAGACTGACCTCACTCTGTCAATGTAACACACCCAGGAAAGAGCAGACTGTCCCCACTCTGTCAATGTCACGCACCCAGGGAAGAACAGACTGACCCCACTCTGTCAATGTAACACTCCCTGGGAAGAGCAGACTGACCCCACTCTGTCAATGTCACGCACCCAGGGAAGAGCAGACTGACCGCGCACTGTCAATGTAACACACCCAGGGAAGAGCAGATTGACCCCACTGTGTCAATGTAACACACCCAGGGTAGAGCAGACTGACCCCACACTTTCAATGTAACCCACCGAGGGAAGAGCAGACTGACCCCTCTCTGTCATTGTAACAAACCCAGGGAAGAGCAGACTGAAACCACTCTGGCAATGTAACACACCCAGGGAAGAGCAGACTGACCCCTTTCTCTCAACGTTATAAACCCAGGGAAGATCAGACTGACCAAACTCTGTCAATGTAACACACCCTGGGAAGAGCAGATTGACTCCACTCTGTCAATGTAACACACCCAGGGAAGAGCAGACGGACCTCAATCTGTCAATGTAACACACCCAGGGAAGAGCAGACTGACCCCACTCTGTCAATGTAACACACCCAGGGAAAGGCAGACGGACCCTGTTCTGTCAATGTAACACACCCAGGGAAGAGCAGACTGACCCCACTCTGTCAATGTAACGCACCCAGGGAAAATGCAGACTGACACCACTCTGTCAATATCACAGACCCAGGGAAGAGCAGACTGAACCCACTCTGTCAAAGTAACACACTCAGGGTAGAGCGGAATGACCACACTCTGTCAATGTCACGCACCCAGGGAAGAGCAGACTGACCCCACTCTGTCAATGTCACGCACCCAGGGAAGAGCAGACTGACCCCACTCTGTCAATGTAACACACCCAGGGAAGAGCAGACTGACCCCACTCTGTCAATGTAACACACCCAGGGAAGTGCGCACTGACCCCACTCTGTCATTGTAACACACCAAGGGAAGAGCAGACTGACCCCACTGTGTCAATGTAACACACTTGGGGAAGAGCAGACTGACCCCACTCTGTCAATGTAACCCACCCATAAAAGAGCAGACTGACCCCACTCTGTCAATGTAACACACCCAGGAAAGAGCAGACTGACCCCAATCTGTCAATGTAACACATCCAGGGAAGAGTAGACTGACCCCACTCTGTCAATGTAACACACCCAGGGAAGAGTAGACTGACCCCAATCTGTCAATGTAATACACCCAGGGTAGAGCAGACTGACCTCACTCTGTCAATGTAACACACCCAGGAAAGAGCAGACTGTCCCCACTCTGTCAATGTTACACACCCAGGGAAGAGCAGACTGACCCCACTCTGTCAATGTAACACACCCAGGGAAGAGCAGACTGAGCCCCCTCTGTCAATGTAACACACCCAGGGAACAGAAGATTGAACTGGCTAGGTCAATGTAACATACCCAGGGAAGAGCAGACTAAACCCAATCTGTCAATGTAACACACCCAGGGAAGAGCAGACTGACCCCACTCTGTCAATGTAACACACCCAGGGAAGAGCAGATTGACCCCACTCTGTCAATGTCACGCACCCAGGGAAGAGCAGACTGACCCCACTGTGTCAATATAACATACACAGGGAAGAGCAGACTGACCACACTCTGCCATTGCAACACACCCAGGGAAGAGCAGACTGAGTTCTCTCTGTCAATGTAACCCTCCCAGGGAAGAGCAGACTGACCCCACTCTGTCAATGTAACCCACCCATAAAAGAGCAGACTGAGCCCCCTCTGTCAATGTAACACACCCAGGGAAGAGCAGATTGACCCCACTCTGTCAATGTCACGCACCCAGGGAAGAGCAGATTGACCCCACTCTGTCAATGTCACGCACCCAGGGAAGAGCAGACTGACCGCACTGTGTCAATGTAACACACCCAGGGAAGAGCAGACTGACCCCACTCTGTCATTGTAACACACCCAGGGAAGAGCAGACTGAAACCACTCTGGCAATGTAACACACCCAGGGAAGAGCAGACTGACCCCTTTCTCTCAACGTTATAAACCCAGGGAAGATCAGACTGACCAAACTCTGTCAATGTAACACACCCTGGGAAGAGCAGACTGACACCACTCTGTCAATGTAAAAAACCCAGGTAAGAGCAGACGGACCTCAATCTGTCAATGTAACACACCCAGGGAAGAGCAGACTGACCCCACTCTGTCAATGTAACACACCCAGGGAAAGGCAGACGGACCCCACTCTGTCAATGTAACACACCCAGGGAAGAGCAGACTGACCCCACTGTGTCAATGTAACACACCCAGGGAAGAGCAGACTGACCCCACACTTTCAATGTAACGCATCCAGGGAAGAGCAGACTGACCCCTCTCTATCAATGTAACACACCCAGGGAAGAGCAGACTGACTCCACTCTGTCAATGTAACACACCCAGGGAAGAGCAGACTGACCCCACTCTGTCAATGTCACGCACCCAGGGAAGAGCAGACTGACCGCGCACTGTCAATGTAACACACCCAGGGAAGAGCAGATTGACCCCACTGTGTCAATGTAACACACCCAGGGAAGAGCAGACTGAAACCACTCTGGCAATGTAACACACCCAGGGAAGAGCAGACTGACCCCTTTCTCTCAACGTTATAAACCCAGGGAAGATCAGACTGACCAAACTCTGTCAATGTAACACACCCTGGGAATAGCAGACTGACTCCACTCTGTCAATGTAACACACCCAGGGAAAGGCAGACGGACCCTGTTCTGTCAATGTAACACACCCAGGGAAAATGCAGACTGACACCACTCTGTCAATATCACAGACCCAGGGAAGAGCAGACTGACCACACTCTGTCAATGTAAGTCACCCAGTGAAGAGTAGACTGACCCCACTCTGTCAATGTAACACACCCAGGGAAGAGCAGACGGACCCCACTCTGTCAATGTAACACACCCTGGGAAGAGTAGACTGACCCCACTCTGTCAATGTAACACACCCAGGGAAGAGCAGACTGACCCCACTCTGTCAATTTAACACACCCAGGGAAGAGCAGACTGACCCCTCTCTGTCATTGTAACACACCCAGGGAAGAGCAGACTGACCTCACTCTGTCAATGTAACACACCCAGGGAAGAGCAGACTGAGCCCCCTCTGTCAATGTAACACACCCAGGGAACAGAAGATTGAACTGGCTAGTTCAATGTAACATACCCAGGGAAGAGCAGACTAAACCCAATCTGTCAATGTAACACACCCAGGGAAGAGCAGACTGACCCCACTCTGTCAATGTAACACACCCAGGGAAAAGCAGATTGACCCCACTCTGTCAATATAACATACACAGGGAAGAGCAGACTGACCACACTCTGCCATTGCAACACACCCAGGGAAGAGCAGACTGACCTCACTCTGTCAATGTAACACACCCAGGGAAGAGCAGACTAACCCCACTCTGTCAATGTAACACAC
Organism: Chiloscyllium punctatum; assembly: GCF_047496795.1. Lineage (NCBI taxonomy): Eukaryota > Metazoa > Chordata > Chondrichthyes > Orectolobiformes > Hemiscylliidae > Chiloscyllium > Chiloscyllium punctatum. The sequence goes on from NW_027310392.1 coordinate 29,242, forward strand.
CCAGCGAAAGGCAGACGGACCCTGTTCTGTCAATGTAACACACCCAGGGAAGAGCATACTGACCCCACTCTGTCAGTATAACACACACAGGGAAGAGCAGACTGACCCCACTCTGTCAATGTAACTCACCCAGGGAAGAGAAGATTGCCCCCCCTTTGTCAATGTAACACACCCAGGGGAGACCAGACTGACCCCTCTATCTCAATGTAACACACTCAGGGAAGAGCAGACTGTCCCCACTCTGTCAAAGTAACACACTCAGGGAAGAGCAGACTGACCTCACTGTCAATGTAACACACCCAGGGAACAGCAGACTGTCCCCACTCTGTCAAAGTAACACACTCGGCGAAGTGCAGACTGACCCCCCTCTGTCAATGTAACACACCCAGGGAAGAGCAGACTGACCCCACTCTGTCAATGTAACACACCCAGGGAAGAGCAGACTGACCCCACTCTGTCAATGTAACACACCCAGGGTAGAGCAGACTGACCCCACCCTGTCAATGTAACACACCCTGGAAAGAGCAGACACACCCCACTCTGTCAATGTAACATACTCAGGGAATAGCAGTCTGACCTCACTCTGTCAATGTATCACACCCAGGGGAGAGCAGACTGAACCAACCCTGTCAATGTAACTCACCCAGGGAAGAGCAGACTGACCTCACTCTGTCAATGTCACACACCCTGGGAAGAGCAGACTGACCCCCACTCTGTCAATGTAACACACACAGGGAAGTGCACACTGACCCCACTCTGTCATTGTAACACAGCAAGGGTAGAGCAGACTGACCCCACTCTTGCAATGTAACAAACCCTGGGAGAACAGACTGACCCCACTCTGTCAAAATAACACACCCAGGGAAGAGCAGACTGAACCCACTCAATCAATTTAACACACCCAGGGAAGAACAGACTGACCCCACTCAATCAATTTAACACACCCAGGGAAGAACAGACATACCCAAATCTGTCAATGTAATCCACCCATAAAAGAGCAGACTGGCCCCACTCTGTCAATGTGACACGCCCTGGGAAGAGCAGATTGACCCCACTCTGTCAATGTAACACACCCAGGGAAGAGCAGACTAACCCCACTCTGTCAATGTAACACACCCAGGGAAGAGCAGACTGACCCCACTCTGTCAATGTAACACACCCAGGGAAGAGCAGACTGGCCCCACTCTGTCAATGTAACACGCCCAGGGAAGAGCAGACTGAACCCACCCTGTCAATGTAACACACCGAGGGAAGAGCAGACTGACCCCACCCTGTCAATGTAACACACCCTGGGAAGAGCAGACACACCCCACTCTGTCAATGTAACATACTCAGGGAATAGCAGTCTCACCCCACTCTGTCAATGTATCACACCCAGGGAAGAGCAGACTGACCTCATTCTGTCAATGTCACACACCCTGGGAAGAGCAGACTGACCCCCACTCTTGCAATGTAACAAACCCTGGGAGAACAGACTGACCACACTCTGTCAATGTAATACACCCAGAGAAGAACAGACTGAACCCACTCAATCAATGTAACACACCCAGGGAAGAGCAGACTGACCCCACTCTGTCAATGTAACACACCCAGGGAAGAACAGACTGACTCCACTCTGTCAATGTAATCCCCCCATGGAAGAGCAGACTGACCCCACTCTGTCAATGTAACACACCCAGGGAATAGCAGACTTACCCAACTCTGTCAATGTAACCCACCCATAAAAGAGCAGACTGACCCCACCCTGTCAATGTTACCCACCCAGGGAAGAGCAGATTGACCCCACTCTGTCAATGTGACACGCCCTGGGAAGAGCAGACTGACCTCACTCTGTCAATGTAACACACCCAGGGAAGAGCAGATTGACCCCACTCTGTCAATGTAACACACCCAGGGAAGAGCAGACTGACCCCACTCTGTCAATGTAACACACCCATGGAAGAGCAGACTGACCCCACTCTGTCAATGTAACACAGCCAGGGAAGAGCAGACTGACCCCTCTCTGTCAATGTAACACACCCAGGGAAGAACAGACTGACCCCACTGTGTCAATGTAACAAACTTGGGGAAGAGCAGACTGACCCCAATCTGTCAATGTAACACACCCAAGGAAGAGAAGACTGACCCCACTCTGTCAATGTAACACAACCAGGGAAGATCAGACTGACCCCACTCTGTCAATGTAACACACCCATAAAAGAGCAGACTTTCCCCACTCTGTCAATGTAACAAACCCAGGGAAGAGCAGTCTGACCCCACTCTGTCAATGTATCACACCCAGGGGAGAGCAGACTGAACCAACCCTGTCAATGTAACACACCCAGGGAAGAGCAGACTGACCCCATTCTGTCAATGTAACACACACAGGGAAGAGCAGACTGACCCCACTCTGTCAATGTAACTCACCCAGGGAAGAGAAGATTGCCCCCCCTTTGTCAATGTAACACACCCAGGGGAGACCAGACTGACCCCTCTATCTCAATGTAACTCACCTAGGGAAGAGCAGACTGAACCCACTCTGTCAATGTAACACACCCAGGGAACAGCAGACTGTCCCCACTCTGTCAATGTAACAAACCCAGGGAAGAGCAGTCTGACCCCACTCTGTCAATGTATCACACCCAGGGGAGAGCAGACTGAACCAACCCTGACAATGTATCACACCCAGGGGAGAGCAGACTGAACCAACCCTGTCAATGTAACACACCCAGGGAAGAGCAGACTGACACCATTCTGTCAATGTAACACACACAGGGAAGAGCAGACTGACCCCACTCTGTCAATGTAACTCACCCAGGGAAGAGAAGATTGCCCCCCCTTTGTCAATGTAACACACCCAGGGGAGACCAGACTGACCCCTCTATCTCAATGTAACTCACCTAGGGAAGAGCAGACTGACCCTCACTCTGTCAATGTAACACACACAGGGAAGTGCACACTGACCCCACTCTGTCATTGTAACACAGCAAGGGAAGAGCAGACTGACCCCACTCTTGCAATGTAACACACCCAGGGAAGAGCAGACTGAACCCACTCTGTCAATGTAATACACCCAGGGAAGAACAGACTGACCCCACTCAGTCAATGTAACACACCCAGGGAAGAACAGACTGACCCCACTCAGTCAATGTAACACACCCAGGGAAGAACAGACTGACTCCACTCTGTCAACGTAACCCCCCCAGGGAAGAGCAGACTGACCCCACTCTGTCAATGTAACACACCCAGGGAATAGCAGACATACCCAACTCTGTCAATGTAACCCACCCATAAAAGAGCAGACTGGCCCCACCCTGTCAATGTGACACGCCCTGGGAAGAGCAGACTGACCACACTCTGTCAATGTTACCCACCCAGGGAAGAGCAGATTGACCCCACTCTGTCAATGTAACACACCCAGGGAAAGGCAGACGGACCCTGTTCTGTCAATGTAACACACCCAGGGAAGAGCAGACTGACCCAACTCTGTCAATGTAACACATTCTGGGAAGAGCAGACTGACCCCACTCTGTCAATGCAACACACCCAGGGAAGAGCAGACTGACCCCACTCTGTCAATGTAACACACACAGGGAAGAGCAGACTGACCCCACTCTGTCAATGCAACACACCCAGGGAAGAGAAGATTGCCCCCCCTTTGTCAATGTAACACACCCAGGGGAGACCAGAGTGACCCCTCTATCTCAATGTAACTCACCTAGGGAAGAGCAGACTGACCCCACTCTGTCAAAGTAACACACTTAGGGAAGAGCAGACTGACCTCACTCTGTCAATGTAACACACCCAGGGAAGAGCAGACTGACCCCACTCTGTCAAGGAAAAACACGCCCAGGGAAGAGCAGACTGACCCCCACTCTTGCAATGTAACAAACCCTGGGAGAGCAGACTGACCACACTCTGTCAATGTAACACACCCAGGGAAGAGCAGACTGACCCCACTCTGTCAATGTAACACAGCCAGGGAAGAGCAGACTGACCCCACTCTGTCAATGTAACACACCCTGGGAAGAGCAGACTGACCCCACTCTTGCAATGTAACCAACCCTGGGAGAACAGACTGACCCCACTCTGTCAATGTAACACACCCAGGAAAGAACAGACTGACCCCACTCTGTCAATGTAATACACCCAGGGAAGAACAGACTGACCCCACTCAGTCAATGTAACACACCCAGGGAATAGCAGACATACCCAACTCTGTCAATGTAACCCACCCATAAAAGAGCAGACTGGCCCCACCCTGTCAATGTAACACACCCAGGGAAGAGCAGACTAACCCCACTCTGTCAATGTAACACACCCAGGGAAAGGCAGACGGACCCTGTTCTGTCAATGTAACGCACCCAGGGAAGAGCAGACTGACCCCACTCTGTCAGGATAACACACCCAGGGAAGAGCAGACTGACCCCTTTCTGTCAATGTAAGACACACAGGGAAGAGTAGACTGACCCCACTCTATCATTGTTACACACCCAGGGAAGAGCAGACTGACCTCACTCTGTCAATGTAACACACCCAGGGAAGAGCAGACTGACCCCATTCTGTCAATGTAATACACCCAGAGAAGAACAGACTGACCCCACTCAGTCAAATGTAACACACCCAGGGAAGAACAGACTGACCCCACTCAGTCAATGTAATACACCCAGAGAAGAACAGACTGACCCCACTCAGTCAATGTAACACACCCAGGGAAGAACAGACTGACTCCACTCTGTCAATGTAACCCCCCCAGGGAAGAACAGACTGACCCCACTCTGTCAATGTAACACACCCAGGGAATAGCAGACTTACCCAACTCTGTCAATGTAACCCACCCATAAAAGAGCAGACTGACCCCACTCTTGCAATGTAACAAACCCTGGGAGAACAGACTGACCCCACTCTGTCAATGTAACACACCTAGGGAAGGGCAGACTGAACCCACTCTGTCAATGTAACACACCCAGGGAAGAGCAGATTGACCCCACTCTGTCAATGTAACACACCCAGGGAAGAGCAGACTGACCCCACTCTGTCAATGTAACACAGCCAGGGAAGAGCAGACTGACCCCACTCTGTCAATGTAACACAGCCAGGGAAGAACAGACTGACCCCACTGTGTCAATGTAACACACCCAGAGAAGAGCAGAATGACCTCTTCTGCAAAGTTACTCACACAGTGAACTGCAGACTTACCCCACTCTGTCAATTTAACCCACCCAGTGAAGTGCACATTGACCCCACTCTGTCATTGTAACACACCCAGGGAAGAGCAGACTGACCCCACTCTGTCAATGTAACACACCAAGGGGAGAGCAGACTGACCCCACCCTGTCACTGTAACACACTCAGGGAAGAGCAGACTGACCTCACTCTGTCAATGTAACACAACCAGGGAAGATCAGACTGACCCCACTCTGTCAATGTGACACACCCTGGGAAGAGCAGACTGACCCCACTCTGTCAATGTAACACACCCTGGGAAGAGCAGACTGACCCCCACTCTGTCAATGTAACACACCCAGGGAAGAGCAGACTGACCCCACTCTGTCAATGTAACAAACCCAGGGAAGAGCAGACTGACCCCACTCTGTCAATGTAACAAACCCAGGGAAGAGCAGACTGACCCCACTCTGTCAATGTAACACACCCAGGGAAGAGCAGACTGACCCCACTCTGTCAATGTAACACACCCAGGGAAGAGCAGACTGAGCCCCCTCTGTCAATGTAACACACCCAGGGAAGAGCAGAATGACCCCACTCTGTCAAAGTAACACACTCAGGGAAGAGCAGACTAACCCCACTCTGTCAATGTAACACACCCAGGGAAAGGCAGACGGACCCTGTTCTGTCAATGTAACGCACCCAGGGAAGAGCAGACTGACCCCACTCTGTCAATGTAACACACCCAGAGAAGAGCAGACTGACCCCACTCTGTCAATGTAAGACACACAGGGAAGAGTAGACTGACCCCACTCTGTCAATGTAACACACCCAGGGAAGAGCAGACTGACCCCATTCTGTCAATGTAACACACCCAGGGAAGAGCAGACTGACCCCACTCTGTCAATGTAACACACCCAGGGAAGAGCAGACTGAACCCACCCTGTCAATGTATCACACCCAGGGGAGAGCAGACTGACCTCACTCTGTCAATGTCACACACCCTGGGAAGAGCAGACTGACCCCCACTCTGTCAATGTAACACACACAGGGAAGTGCACACTGAACCCACTCAATCAATGTAACACACCCAGGGAAGAACAGACTGACCCCACTCTGTCAATGTAATACACCCAGAGAAGAACAGACTGACTCGACTCTGTCAATGTAACCCACCCATAAAAGAGCAGACTGGCCCCACTCTGTCAATGTTACCCACCCAGGGAAGAGCAGACTGACCCCACTCTGTCAATGTTACCCACCCAGGGAAGAGCAGATTGACCCCACTCTGTCAATGTAACACACCCAGGGAAGAGCAGGCTGACCCCACTCTGTCAATGTAACGCACCCAGGGAAGAGCAGACTGACCCCACTCTGTCAATGGAACACACCCAGGGGAGAGCAGACTGACACCACCCTGTCACTGTAACACTCGCAGGGAAGAACAGACTGACGCCTCTCTGTCAATGTAACACACCCAGGGAAGAGCAGACTGACCCAACACAGTCAATTCAACACACCCAAGGAAGAACAGACTGACCCCACTCAGTCAATGTAACCCTCCCATAAAAGAGCAGACTGACCCCACTCTGTCAATATCACGCACCCAGGGAAGAGCAGACTGACCGCACTGTGTCAATATAACATACACAGGGAAGAGCAGACTGACCACACTCTGCCATTGCAACACACCCAGGGAAGAGCAGACTGAGTTCTCTCTGTCAATGTAACACACCCAGGGAAGAGCAGACTGACCCCACTCTGTCAATGTAACACACCCAGGGAAGAACAGACTGACCCCACTCTGTCAATGAAACACACCCAGGGAAGAGCAGATTGACCCCACTCTGTCAATGTAACACACCCAGGGAAGAACAGACTGACCCCACTCTGTCAATGAAACACAGCCAGGGAAGAGCAGACTGACCCCTCTCTGTCAATGTAACACACCCAGGGAAGAACAGACTGACCCCACTGTGTCAATGTAACAAACTTGGGGAAGAGCAGACTGACCCCACTGTGTCAATGTAACAAACTTGGGGAAGAGCAGACTAACCCCACTCTGTCAATGTAACACACCCAGGGAAAGGCAGACGGACCCTGTTCTGTCAATGTAACGCACCCAGGGAAGAGCAGACTAACCCCACTCTGTCAATGTAACACACCCAGGGAAAGGCAGACGGACCCTGTTCTGTCAATGTAACGCACCCAGGGAAGAGCAGACTGACCCCACTCTGTCAATGTAACACACCCAGAGAAGAGCAGACTGACCCCACTCTGTCAATGTAAGACACACAGGGAAGAGTAGACTGACCCCACTCTGTCAATGTAACACACCCAGGGAAGAGCAGACTGACCCCATTCTGTCAATGTAACACACCCAGGGAAGAGCAGACTGACCCCACTCTGTCAATGAAACACACCCAGGGAAGAGCAGATTGACCCCACTCTGTCAATGTAACACACCCAGGGAAGAACAGACTGACCCCACTCTGTCAATGAAACACAGCCAGGGAAGAGCAGACTGACCCCTCTCTGTCAATGTAACACACCCAGGGAAGAGCAGACTGACCGCACTGTGTCAATATAACATACACAGGGAAGAGCAGACTGACCACACTCTGCCATTGCAACACACCCAGGGAAGAGCAGACTGAGTTCTCTCTGTCAATGTAACACACCCAGGGAAGAGCAGACTGACCCCACTCTGTCAATGTAACACACCCAGGGAAGAACAGACTGACCCCACTCTGTCAATGAAACACACCCAGGGAAGAGCAGATTGACCCCACTCTGTCAATGTAACACACCCAGGGAAGAACAGACTGACCCCACTCTGTCAATGTAACACAGCCAGGGAAGAGCAGACTGACCCCACTCTGTCAATGTAACACACCCAGGGAAGAACAGACTGACCCCACTGTGTCAATGTAACACACCCAGAGAAGAGCAGAATGACCTCTTCTGCAAAGTTACTCACACAGTGAACTGCAGACTTACCCCACTCTGTCAATGTAACCCACCCAGTGAAGTGCACATTGACCCCACTCTGTCATTGTAACACACCCAGGGAAGAGCAGACTGACCCCACCCTGTCACTGTAACAAACCCAGGGAAGAGCAGACTGACCCCACTCTGTCAATGTAACACACCCTGGGAAGAGCAGACTGACCTCACTCTGTCAATGTAACACACCCAGGGAAGAGCAGACTGACCCCACTCTGTCAATGTAACACACCCAGGGAAGAGCAGACTGAGCCCCCTCTGTCAATGTAACACACCCAGGGAAGAGCAGACTGACCCCACTCTGTCAAAGTAACACACTCAGGGAAGAGCAGACTAACCCCACTCTGTCAATGTAACACACCCAGGGAAAGGCAGACTGACCCTGTTCTGTCAATGTAACGCACCCAGGGAAGAGCAGACTGACCCCAATCTGTCAATGTAAGACACACAGGGAAGAGTAGACTGACCCCACTCTGTCAATGTAACACACCCAGGGAAGAGCAGACTCACCCCACTCTGTCAATGTAAAACATCCAGGGAAGAGCAGACTGACCCCTTTCTGTCAACGTTACACACCCAGGGAAGATCAGACTGACCCAACTCTGTCAATGTAACACATTCTGGGAAGAGCAGACTGACCCCATTCTGTCAATGCAACACACCCAGGGAAGAGCAGACTGACCCCACTCTCTCATTGTTACACACCCAGGGAAGAGCAGACTGACCTCACTCTGTCAATGTAACACACCCAGGGAAGAGCAGACTGACCCCATTCTGTCAATGTAACACACCCAGGGAAGAGCAGACTGACCCCATTCTGTCAATGTAACACACCCAGGGAAGAGCAGACTGACCCCACTCTGTCAATGTAACACACCCAGGGAAGAGCAGACTGAACCCACCCTGTCAATGTATCACACCCAGGGGAGAGCAGACTGAACCAACCCTGTCAATGTAACGCACCCAGGGAAGAGCAGACTGACCTCACTCTGTCAATGTCACACACCCTGGGAAGAGCAGACTGACCCCCACTCTGTCAATGTAACACACACAGGGAAGTGCACACTGAACCCACTCAATCAATGTAACACACCCAGGGAAGAACAGACTGACCCCACTCTGTCAATGTAATACACCCAGAGAAGAACAGACTGACTCCACTCTGTCAATGTAACCCACCCATAAAAGAGCAGACTGGCCCCACTCTGTCAATGTTACCCACCCAGGGAAGAGCAGATTGACCCCACTCTGTCAATGTAACACACCCAGGGAAGAGCAGACTGACCCCACTCTGTCAATGTAACGCACCCAGGGAAGAGCAGACTGACCCCACTCTGTCAATGGAACACACCCAGGGGAGAGCAGACTGACACCACCCTGTCACTGTAACACTCCCAGGGAAGAACAGACTGACGCCTCTCTGTCAATGTAACACACCCAGGGAAGAGCAGACTGACCCAACACAGTCAATTCAACACACCCAAGGAAGAACAGACTGACCCCACTCAGTCAATGTAACCCTCCCATAAAAGAGCAGACTGACCCCACTCTGTCAATATCACGCACCCAGGGAAGAGCAGACTGACCGCACTCTGTCAATGCAACACACCCTGGGAAGAGCAGACTGACCCCCACTCTGTCAATGTAACACACACAGGGAAGTGCACACTGAACCCACTCAATCAATGTAACACACCCAGGGAAGAACAGACTGACCCCACTCTGTCAATGTAATACACCCAGAGAAGAACAGACTGACTCGACTCTGTCAATGTAACCCACCCATAAAAGAGCAGACTGGCCCCACTCTGTCAATGTTACCCACCCAGGGAAGAGCAGACTGACCCCACTCTGTCAATGTTACCCACCCAGTGAAGAGCAGATTGACCCCACTCTGTCAATGTAACACACCCAGGGAAGAGCAGGCTGACCCCACTCTGTCAATGTAACGCACCCAGGGAAGAGCAGACTGACTCCACTCTGTCAATGGAACACACCCAGGGGAGAGCAGACTGACACCACCCTGTCACTGTAACACTCGCAGGGAAGAACAGACTGACGCCTCTCTGTCAATGTAACACACCCAGGGAAGAGCAGACTGACCCAACACAGTCAATTCAACACACCCAAGGAAGAACAGACTGACCCCACTCAGTCAATGTAACCCTCCCATAAAAGAGCAGACTGACCCCACTCTGTCAATATCACGCACCCAGGGAAGAGCAGACTGACCGCACTGTGTCAATATAACATACACAGGGAAGAGCAGACTGACCACACTCTGCCATTGCAACACACCCAGGGAAGAGCAGACTGAGTTCTCTCTGTCAATGTAACACACCCAGGGAAGAGCAGACTGACCCCACTCTGTCAATGTAACACACCCAGGGAAGAACAGACTGACCCCACTCTGTCAATGAAACACACCCAGGGAAGAGCAGATTGACCCCACTCTGTCAATGTAACACACCCAGGGAAGAGCAGACTACCCCACTCTGTCAATGTAACACAGCCAGGGAAGAGCAGACTGACCCCACTCTGTCAATGTAACACACCCAGGGAAGAACAGACTGACCCCACTGTGTCAATGTAACACACCCAGAGAAGAGCAGAATGACCTCTTCTGCAAAGTTACTCACACAGTGAACTGCAGACTTACCCCACTCTGTCAATGTAACCCACCCAGTGAAGTGCACATTGACCCCACTCTGTCATTGTAACACACCCAGGGAAGAGCAGACTGACCCCACCCTGTCACTGTAACAAACCCAGGGAAGAGCAGACTGACCCCACTCTGTCAATGTAACACACCCTGGGAAGAGCAGACTGACCTCACTCTGTCAATGTAACACACCCAGGGAAGAGCAGACTGACCCCACTCTGTCAATGTAACACACCCAGGGAAGAGCAGACTGAGCCCCCTCTGTCAATGTAACACACCCAGGGAAGAGCAGACTGACCCCACTCTGTCAATGCAACACACCCAGGGAAGAGGAGACTGACCCCACTCTCTCATTGTTACACACCCAGGGAAGAGCAGACTGACCTCACTCTGTCAATGTAACACACCCTGGGAAGAGCAGACTGACCTCACTCTGTCAATGTAACACACCCAGGGAAGAGCAGACTGACCCCACCCTGTCACTGTAACAAACCCAGGGAAGAGCAGACTGACCCCACTCTGTCAATGTAACACACCCTGGGAAGAGCAGACTGACCTCACTCTGTCAATGTAACACACCCAGGGAAGAGCAGACTGACCCCACTCTGTCAATGTAACACACCCAGGGAAGAGCAGACTGAGCCCCCTCTGTCAAAGTAACACATTCTGGGAAGAGCAGACTGACCCCATTCTGTCAATGCAACACACCCAGGGAAGAGCAGACTGACCCCACTCTCTCATTGTTACACACCCAGGGAAGAGCAGACTGACCTCACTCTGTCAATGTAACACACCCAGGGAAGAGCAGACTGACCCCATTCTGTCAATGTAACACACCCAGGGAAGAGCAGACTGACCCCATTCTGTCAATGTAACACACCCAGGGAAGAGCAGACTGACCCCACTCTGTCAATGTAACACACCCAGGGAAGAGCAGACTGAACCCACCCTGTCAATGTATCACACCCAGGGGAGAGCAGACTGAACCAACCCTGTCAATGTAACGCACCCAGGGAAGAGCAGACTGACCTCACTCTGTCAATGTCACACACCCTGGGAAGAGCAGACTGACCCCCACTCTGTCAATGTAACACACACAGGGAAGTGCACACTGAACCCACTCAATCAATGTAACACACCCAGGGAAGAACAGACTGACCCCACTCTGTCAATGTAATACACCCAGAGAAGAACAGACTGACTCCACTCTGTCAATGTAACCCACCCATAAAAGAGCAGACTGGCCCCACTCTGTCAATGTTACCCACCCAGGGAAGAGCAGATTGACCCCACTCTGTCAATGTAACACACCCAGGGAAGAGCAGACTGACCCCACTCTGTCAATGTAACGCACCCAGGGAAGAGCAGACTGACCCCACTCTGTCAATGGAACACACCCAGGGGAGAGCAGACTGACACCACCCTGTCACTGTAACACTCCCAGGGAAGAACAGACTGACGCCTCTCTGTCAATGTAACACACCCAGGGAAGAGCAGACTGACCCAACACAGTCAATTCAACACACCCAAGGAAGAACAGACTGACCCCACTCAGTCAATGTAACCCTCCCATAAAAGAGCAGACTGACCCCACTCTGTCAATATCACGCACCCAGGGAAGAGCAGACTGACCGCACTCTGTCAATGCAACACACCCTGGGAAGAGCAGACTGACCCCACTGTGTCAATATAACATACACAGGGAAGAGCAGACTGACCACACTCTGCCATTGCAACACACCCAGGGAAGAGCAGACTGAGTTCTCTCTGTCAATGTAACACACCCAGGGAAGAGCAGACTGACCCCACTCTGTCAGGATAACAAACCCAGGGAAGAGCAGACTGACCCCACTCTGTCAATGTAACACACCCAGGGAAGAGCAGACTGACCCCACTCTGTCAATGTAACACACCCAGGGAAGAGCAGACTGAACTCACTCTGTCAATGTAACACAAACAGGGAAGATCAGACTGACCCCACTCTGTCAATGCAACACACGCAGGGAAGAGCAGACTAAATTCATTCTGTCAAAGTAACCCACCCATAAAAGAGCAGCCTGACCCCACTCTGTCAATGTGACACGCCCTGGGAAGAGCAGACTGACCCCACTCTGTCAATGTAACACACCCAGGGAAGAGCAGATTGACACCACTCAGTCAATGTAACCCTCCCATAAAAGAGCAGACTGACCCCACTCTGTCAATATCACGCACCCAGGGAAGAGCAGACTGACCGCACTCTGTCAATGTAACACACCCAGGGAAGAGCAGATTGACACCACTCAGTCAATGTAACCCTCCCATAAAAGAGCAGACTGACCCCACTCTGTCAATATCACGCACCCAGGGAAGAGCAGACTGACCGCACTCTGTCAATGCAACACACCCTGGGAAGAGCAGACTGACCCCACTGTGTCAATATAACATACACAGGGAAGAGCAGACTGACCCCACTCTATCATTGTAACACACCCAGGGAAGAGCAGACTGACCTCACTCTGTCAATGTAACACACCCAGGGAAGAGCAGACTGACCCCATTCTGTCAATGTAACACACACAGGGAAGAGCAGACTGACCCCACTCTGTCAATGTAACTCACCCAGGGAAGAGAAGACTGCCCCCCCTTTGTCAATGTAACACACCCAGGGGAGACCAGAGTGACCCCTCTATCTCAATGTAACTCACCTAGGGAAGAGCAGACTGACCCCACTCTGTCAAAGTAACACACTCAGGGAAGAGCAGACTGACCTCACTCTGTCAATGTAACACACCCAGGGAACAGCAGACTGTCCCCACTCTGTCAAAGTAACACACTCGGGGAAGTGCAGACTGACCCCACTCTGTCAATGTAACACACCCAGGGAAGAGCAGACTGACCCCACCCTGTCAATGTAACACACCCAGGGAATAGCAGTCTGACCCCACTCTGTCAACGTAACACACCCAGGGGAGAGCAGACTAACCCCACTCTGTCAATGTAACACACCCAGGGAAAGGCAGACGGACCCTGTTCTGTCAATGTAACGCACCCAGGGAAGAGCAGACTGACCCCACTCTGTCAATGTAACACACCCAGGGAAGAGCAGACTGACCCCACTTTGTCAATGTAAGACACACAGGGAAGAATAGACTGACCCCACTCTGTCAATGTAACACACCCAGGGAAGAGCAGACTCACCCCACTCTGTCAATGTAAAACACCCAGGGAAGAGCAGACTGACCCCTTTCTGTCAATGTAACACACCCAGGGAAGAGCAGACTGACCCAACAGTCAATTCAACACACCCAAGGAAGAACAGACTGACCCCAATCTGTCAATGTAACCCACCCAGGGAAGAGAAGACTGACCCCACTCTGTCAATGTAACACAACCAGGGAAGATCAGACTGACCCAACTCTGTCAATGCAACACACGCAGGGAAGAGCAGACTGAATTCATTCTGTCAATGTAACCCACCCATAAAAGAGCAGACTGACCCCACTCTGTCAGTGTGACACGCCCTGGGAAGAGCAGACTGACCACACTCTGTCAATGTAACACACACAGGGAAGTGCACACTGACCCCACTCTGTCATTGTCACACAGCAAGGGAAGAGCAGACTGACCCCTTTCTGTCAACGTTACACACCCAGGGAAGAGCAGACTGACCTCACTCTGTCAATGTAACACACCCAGGGAAGCGCAGACTGACCCCATTCTGTCAATGTAACACACACAGGGAAGAGCAGAATGACCCCACTCTGTCAATGTAACTCACCCAGGGAAGAGAAGACTGCCCCCCCTTTGTCAATGTAACACGCCCAGGGGAGACCAGAGTGACCCCTCTATCTCAATGTAACTCACCTAGGGAAGAGCAGACTGACCCCACTCTGTCAAAGTAACACACTCGGGGAAGTGCAGACTGACCCCACCCTGTCAATGTAACACACCCTGGGAAGAGCAGACACACCCCACTCTGTCAATGTAACATACTCAGGGAATAGCAGTCTGACCCCACTCTGTCAATGTATCACACCCAGGGGAGACCAGACTGAACCAACCCTGTCAATGTAACACACTCAGGGAAGAGCAGACTGACCTCACTCTGTCAATGTCACACACCCTGGGAAGAGCAGACTGACCCCCACTCTGTCAATGTAACACACCCAGGGAAGAGCAGACTAACCCCACTCTGTCAATGTAACACACCCAGGGAAAGGCAGACGGACCCTGTTCTGTCAATGTAACGCACCCAGGGAAGAGCAGACTGACCCCACTCTGTCAGGATAACACACCCAGGGAAGAGCAGACTGACCCCACTCTGTCAATGTAAGACACACAGGGAAGAGTAGACTGACCCCACTCTGTCAATGTAAAACACCCAGGGAAGAGCAGACTGACCCCTTTCTGTCAACGTTACACACCCAGGGAAGATCAGACTGACCCAACTCTGTCAATGTAACACATTCTGGGAAGAGCAGACTGACCCCACTCTGTCAATGCAACACACCCAGGGAAGAGCAGACTGACCCCACTCTCTCATTGTTACACACCCAGGGAAGAGCAGACTGACCTCTCTCTGTCAATGTAACACACCCAGGGAAGAGCAGACTGACGCCTCTCTGTCAATGTAACACACCCAGGGAAGAGCAGACTGACCCAACACAGTCAATTCAACACACCCAAGGAAGAACAGACTGACCCCACTCTGTCAATGTAACACACTCAGGGAAGAGCAGACTGACCCCAATCTGTCAATGTAACCCACCCAGGGAAGAGAAGACTGACCCCACTCTGTCAATGTAACAAACCCAGGGAAGAGCAGACGGACCTCACTCTGTCAATGTAACACACCCAGGGAAGAGCAGACTGACCCCACTCTGTCAATGTAACACACCCAGGGAAGAGCAGACTGAACTCACTCTGTCAATGTAACACACCCAGGGAAGATCAGACTGACCCCACTCTGTCAATGTGACACACCCAGGGAAGAGCAGACTAACCCCATTCTGTCAATGTAACTCACCCAGGGAAGAGAAGACTGCCCCCCCTTTGTCAATGTAACACACCCAGGGGAGACCAGAGTGACCCCTCTATCTCAATGTAACTCACCCAGGGAAGAGCAGACTGACCCCACTCTGTCAAAGTAACACACTCAGGGAAGAGCAGACTGACCTCACTCTGTCAATGTAACACACCCAGGGAACAGCAGACTGTCCCCACTCTGTCAAAGTAACACACTCGGGGAAGTGCAGACTGACCCCACTCTGTCAATGTAACACACCCAGGGAAGAGCAGACTGACCAAACCCTGTCAATTTAACACACCCAGGTAAGAGCAGACTGATCCCACTCTGTCAATGTAACACACCCAGGGAAGAGCAGACTGACCCCACTCTGTCACTGTAACACACCCAGGGAAGAGCAGAATGACGCCACTCTGTCAATGTAACAAACCCAGGGAAGAGCACACTGACCCCACTCTGTCAATGTAACAGACGCAGGGAAGACCAGACTGACCGCACTCAGTCAACGTAACCCACCCAGTGAAGAGCAGACTGACCCCAGTCTGTCAATCTAACGCACCCTGGGAAGAGCAGACCGACCCCACTCTGTCACTGTAACACACCCAGGGACGAGCAGACTGACCCCACTCTGTCAATGTAACACGCCCAGGGAAGGGTAGACTGACCCCACTCTGTCAATGTAACACACCCTGGGAGGAGCAGACTGACCCCACACTGTCAATGTAACACACCCTGGGAAGAGCAGACTGACCGCACTCTGTCAATGTAAAACATGCAGGGAAGAGTAGACTGACCCCACTCTGTCAATGTAACACACCCAGGGAAGTGCAGACGGACCTCACTGTGTCAATGTAACACACCCTGGGAAGAGTAGACTGACCCCACTCTGTCAATGTAACACACCCAGGGAAGAGCAGACTGACCTCACTCTGTCAATGTAACACACCCAGGGAAGAGCAGACTGACCCCACTCTGTCAATGTAAAACACCCAGGGAAGAGCAGACTGACCCCACTCTGTCAATGTAACACACCCAGGGAAGAGCAGACTGACCCCACACTTTCAATGTAACACATCCAGGGAAGAGCAGACTGACCCCTCTCTGTCAATGTAACACACCCAGGGAAGAGCAGACTGACCCCACTCTGTCAATGTCACGCACCCAGGGAAGAGCAGACTGACCGCGCACTGTCAATGTAACACACCCAGGGAAGAGCAGATTGACCCCACTGTGTCAATGTAACACACCCAGGGAAGAGCAGACTGACCCCATACTTTCAATGTAACCCACCGAGGGAAGAGCAGACTGACCTCTCTCTGTCAATGTAACACAGCCAGGGAAGAGCAGACTGACCCCTTTCTCTCAACGTTATAAACCAAGGGAAGATCAGACTGACCCAACTCTGTCAATGTAACACACACTGGGAAGAGCAGACTGACCCCACTCTGTCAATGTAACACACCCAGGGAAGAGCAGACGGACCTCAATCTGTCAATGTAACACACCCAGGGAAGAGCAGACTAACCTCACTCTGTCAATGTAACACACCCAGGGAAAGTCAGACGGAGCCTGTTCTGTCAATGTAACACACCCAGGGAAGAGCATACTGACCCCACTCTGTCAATGTAACGCACCCAGGGAAGAGCAGACTGACCCCACTCTGTCAATATCACAGACCCAGGGAAGAGCAGACTGACCCCATACTTTCAATGTAACCCACCGAGGGAAGAGCAGACTGACCTCTCTCTGTCAATGTAACACACTCAGGGAAGAACACACTGACACCACTCTGTCAATGTAACGCACCCAGGGAACAGAAGATTGACCTGGCTAGGTCAATGTAACATACCCAGGGAAGAGCAGACTGACCCCAATCTGTCAATGTAACACACCCAGGGAAGAGCAGACTGACCCCACTCTGTCAATGTCACGCACCCAGGGAAGAGCAGACTGACCCCACTGTGTCAATGTAACACACCCAGGGAAGAGCAGACTGACCCCACACTTTCAATGTAACACATCCAGGGAAGAGCAGACTGACCCCTCTCTGTCAATGTAACACACCCAGGGAAGAGCAGACTGACCCCATACTTTCAATGTAACCCACCGAGGGAAGAGCAGACTGACCTCTCTCTGTCAATGTAACACAGCCAGGGAAGAGCAGACTGACCCCTTTCTCTCAACGTTATAAACCAAGGGAAGATCAGATTGACCCAACTCTGTCAATGTAACACACACTGGGAAGAGCAGACTGACCCCACTCTGTCATTGTAACACACCCAGGGAAGAGCAGACGGACCTCAATCTGTCAATGTAACACACCCAGGGAAAGTCAGACGGACCCTGTTCTGTCAATGTAACGCACCCAGGGAAGAGCAGACTGACCCCATACTTTCAATATAATCCACCGAGGGAAGAGCAGACTGACCTCTCTCTGTCAATGTAACACACTCAGGGTAGAGCGGAATGACCCCACTCTGTCAATTTAAATCACCCAGGGAAGAGCAGACTGACCCCACTCTGTCAATGTAACACACCCAGGGAAGAGCAGACTGACCCCACTCTGTCAATGTAAGACACCCAGGGAAGAGTAGACTGACCCCACTCTGTCAATGTAAGACACCCAGGGTAGAGCAGACTGACCTCACTCTGTAAATGTCACGCACCCAGGGAAGAGCAGACTGACCCCACTCTGTCAATGCAACACACGCAGGGAAGAGCAGACTGAATTCATTCTGTCAATGTAACCCACACGTAAAAGAGCAGACTGACCCCACTCTGTCAATGTAACATTCCCCTGGGAGGAGCAGACTGACCCCACTCTGTCAATGTAACACACCCTGGGAAGAGCAGACTGACCGCACTCTGTCAATGTAACACACGCAGGGAAGAGCAGACTGACCCCACTCTGTCAATGTAACACACCCAGGGAAGAGCAGACTGACCCCACTCTATCAATGTAACACACCCAGGGAAGAGCAGACTAACCTCACTCTGTCAATGTAACACACCCAGGGAAAGTCAGACGGACCCTGTTCTGTCAATGTAACACACCCAGGGAAGAGCATACTGACCCCACTCTGTCAAAGTAACGCACCCAGGGAAGAGCAGACTGACCCCACTCTGTCAATATCACAGACCCAGGGAAGAGCAGACTGACCCCACTCTGTCAATGTAACACACCCAGGGAAGAGCAGACTGACCCCACTCTGTCAATGTAACACACTCAGGGAAGAACACACTGACCCAACTCTGTCAATGTAACGCACACAGGGAAGAGAAGATTGACCCCCCTCTGTCAATGTAACGCACCCAGGGTAGAGCGGAATGACCCCACTCTGTCAATGTAACACACCCAGGGAAGAGTAGACTGACCCCACTCTGTCAATGTAATACACCCAGGGTAGAGCAGACTGACCTCACTCTGTTAATGTAACACACCCAGGGAAGAGCAGACTGTCCCAACTCTGTCAATGTAACACACCCAGGGAAGAGCAGACTGACCCCAATCTGTCAATGTAAAACACCCAGGGAAGAGCAGACTGACCCCACTCTGTCAATGTAACACACCCAGGGAAGAGCAGACTGACGCCACTCTGTCAATGTAACACACCCAAGGAAGAGCAGACTGACCCAACACAGTCAATTCAACACACCCAAGGAAGAACAGACTGACCCCACTCTGTCAATGTGACACGACCTGGGAAGAGCATACTGACCCCACTCTGTCAATGTAACACACCCTGGGAAGAGCAGACTGACCCCCACTCTGTCATTGTAACACACACAGGGAAGTGCACACTGACCCCACTCTGTCAATATAAAACACCCAGGGAAGAGCAGATTGACCCCACTCAGTCAATGTAACCCTCCCGTAAAAGAGCAGACTGACCCCACTCTGTCAATGTGACACGCCCTGGGAAGAGCAGACTTACCCCCACTCTGTTAATGTAACACACCCAGGGAAGTGCGCACGGACCACACTCTGTCATTGTAACACGCTAAGGGAAGAGCAGACTGACCCCACTGTGTCAATGTAACACACTTGGGGAAGAGCAGACTGACCCCAATCAGTCAATGTCACACACCCAGGGAAAAACAGACTGACCCCACTGTGTCAATGTAACACACTCAGGGAAGAGCAGACTGACCCCAATCTGTCAATGTAACACACCCAGGGAAGAGAAGACTGACCCCACTCTGTCAATGTAACAAACCCAGGGAAGAGCAGACGGACCTCACTCTGTCAATGTAACACACCCAGGGAAGAGCAGACTGACCCCACTATGTCAATGTAACACACCCAGGGAAGAGCAGACTGACCCCATACTTTCAATGTAACCCACCGAGGGAAGAGCAGACTGACCTCTCTCTGTCAATGTAACACACCCAGGGAAGAACAGACTGAAACTACTCTGGCAATGTAACACAGCCAGGGAAGAGCAGACTGACCCCTTTCTCTCAACGTTATAAACCCAGGGCAGATCAGACTGACCCAACTCTGTCAATGTAACACACACTGGGAAGAGCAGACTGACCCCACTCTGTCAATGTAACATACCCAGGGAAGAGCAGACTGACCCCACTCTGTCATTGTAACACACCCAGGGAAGAGCAGACGGACCTCAATCTGTCAATGTAACACACCCAGGGAAGAGCAGACTAACCTCACTCTGTCAATGTAACACACCCAGGGAAAGTCAGACGGACCCTGTTCTATCAATGTAACACACCCAGGGAAGAGCATACTGACCCCACTCTGTCAATGTAACGCACCCAGGGAAGAGCAGACTGACACCACTCTGTCAATATCACAGACCCAGGGAAGAGCAGACTGACCCCACTCTGTCAATGTAACTCACCCAGGGAAGAGCAGACTGACCCCACTCTGTCAATGTAACACACCCAGGGAAGAGCAGACTGACCCCACTCTGTCAATGTAACACACCCTGGGAAGAGCAGAATGACCCCAATCTGTCAATGTAACACACCCTGGGAAGAGCAGACTGACACCACCCTGTCACTGTTACACTCCCAGGGAAGAACAGACTGACGCCACTCTGTCAATGTAACACACCCAAGGAAGAGCAGACTGACCCAACACAGTCAATTCAACACACCCAAGGAAGAACAGACTGACCCCACTCTGTCAATGTGACACGACCTGGGAAGAGCATACTGACCCCACTCTGTCAATGTGACACGACCTGGGAAGAGCAGACTGACCCCCACTCTGTCATTGTAACACACACAGGGAAGTGCACACTGACCCCACTCTGTCAATATAAAACACCCAGGGAAGAGCAGATTGACCCCACTCAGTCAATGTAACCCTCCCGTAAAAGAGCAGACTGACCCCACTCTGTCAATGTGACACGCCCTGGGAAGAGCAGACTTACCCCCACTCTGTTAATGTAACACACCCAGGGAAGTGCGCACGGACCACACTCTGTCATTGTAACACGCTAAGGGAAGAGCAGACTGACCCCACTGTGTCAATGTAACACACTTGGGGAAGAGCAGACTGACCCCAATCAGTCAATGTCACACACCCAGGGAAGAGAAGACTGACCCCACTCTGTCAATGTAACCCTCCCAGGGAAGAGCAGACTGAACCCACTCTGTCAATGTAACACACCCAGGGAAGAGCAGACTGACCCCACTCTGTCAATGTAACACACCCAGGGAAAAACAGACTGACCCCACTGTGTCAATGTAACACACTCAGGGAAGAGCAGACTGACCCCAATCTGTCAATGTAACACACCCAGGGAAGAGAAGACTGACCCCACTCTGTCAATGTAACAAACCCAGGGAAGAGCAGACGGACCTCACTCTGTCAATGTAACACACCCAGGGAAGAGCAGACTGACCCCACTATGTCAATGTAACACACCCAGGGAAGAGCAGACTGACCCCATACTTTCAATGTAACCCACCGAGGGAAGAGCAGACTGACCTCTCTCTGTCAATGTAAGACACCCAGGGTAGAGCAGACTGATCTCACTCTGTCAATGTAACACACCCAGGGAAGAGCAGACTGACCCCAATCTGTCAATGTAAAACACCCATGGAAGAGCAGACTGACCCCACTCTGTCAATGTCACGCACCCAGGGAAGAGCAGACTGACCCCACTCTGTCAATGTAACACACCCAGGGAAGAGCAGACTGACCCCACTCTGTCAATTTAACACACCCAGGGAAGAGCAGACTGACCCCCCTCTGTCAATGGAACACACCCAGGGGAGAGCAGACTGACACCACCCTGTCACTGTAACACTCCCAGGGAAGAACAGACTGACGCCACTCTGTCAATGTAACACACCCAAGGAAGAGCAGACTGACCCAACACAGTCAATTCAACACACCCAAGGAAGAACAGACTGACCCCACTCTGTCAATGTAACACACTCAGGGAAGAGCAGACTGACCCCAATCTGTCAATGTAACACACCCAGGGAAGAGAAGACTGACCCCACTCTGTCAATGTAACAAACCCAGGGAAGAGCAGACGGACCTCACTCTGTCAATGTAACACAACCAGGGAAGATCAGACTGACCCCACTCTGTCAATGCAACACACGCAGGGAAGAGCAGACTGAATTCATTCTGTCAATGTAACCCACACATAAAAGAGCAGACTGAACCCACTCTGTCAATGTAACAAACCCTGGGAGAAAAGACTGTCCCCACTCTGTCAATGTAACACACCCAGGGAAGAGCAGACTGAACCCACTCTGTCAATGTAACACACCCAGGGAAGAACAGACTGACCCCACTCTGTCAATGTAACCCTCCCATAAAAGAGCAGACTGACCCCACTCTGTCAATATGACACACCCTGGGAAGAGCAGACTGACCCCCACTCTGTTAATGTAACACACCCAGGGAAGTGCGCACAGACCACACTCTGTCATTGTAACACAAAAAGGGAAGAGCAGACTGACCCCACTCTGTCAATGTAACACACCCAGGGAAGAGAAGACTGACCCCACTCTGTCAATGTAACACACCCTGGGAAGAGCAGACTGACCCCACTGTGTCAGTATATCACACCCAGGGAAGAGCAGACTGACCCCACTCTGTCAATGTAACACACCCAGGGAAGAGAAGACTGACCCCACTCTGTCAATGTAAGACACCCAGGGAAGAGTAGACTGACCCCACTCTGTCAATGTAATACACCCAGGGTAGAGCAGACTGACCCCACTCTGTCAATGTAACACACCCAGGGAAGAGCAGACTGACCCCACTCTGTCAATGTAACACACTCAGGGAAGAACACACTGACCCCACTCTGTCAATGTAACGCACCCAGGGAAGAGAACATTGACCCCCCTCTGTCAATGTAACGCACCCAGGGTAGAGCGGAATGACCCCACTCTGTCAATTTAATTCACCCAGGGAAGAGCAGACTGACCCCACTCTGTCAGTATATCACACCCAGGGAAGAGCAGACTGACCCCACTCTGTCAATGTAACTCACCCTGGGAAGAGCAGACTGACCCCACTCTGTCAATGTAAGACACACAGGGAAGAGTAGACTGACCCCACTCTGTCAATGTAATACACCCAGGGTAGAGCAGACTGACCTCACTCTGTCAATGTAACACACCCAGGGAAGAGCAGACTGTCCCCACTCTGTCAATGTAACACACCCAGGGAAGAGCAGACTGACCCCAATCTGTCAATGTAAAACACCCAGGGAAGAGCAGACTGACCCCACTCGGTCAATGTCACGCACCCAGGGAAGAGCAGACTGACCCCACTCTGTCAATGTAACACACCCAGGGAAGAGCAGACTGACCCCACTCTGTCAATGTCACGCACCCAGGGAAGAGCACACTGACCCCACTCTGTCAATGTAACACACCCAGTGAAGAGCAGACTGACCCCACTCTGTCACTGTAACACACCCAGGGAAGAGCAGACTGACCCCACTCTGTCAATGTAACAGACGCTGGTAAGAGCAGACTGACCGCACTCACTCAATGTAACCCACCCAGGGAAGAGCAGACTGACCCCACTCTGTCAATCTAATGCACCCTGGGAAGAGCAGACTGACCCCACTCCGTCACTGTAACACACCCAGGGAAGAGCAGACTGACCCCACTCTGTCAATGTAACACATCCAGGGACGAGCAGACTGACCCCACTCTGTCAATGTAACACGCCCAGGGAAGCGTAGACTGACCCCACTCTGTCAATGAAACACACCCAAGGAAGAGCAGACTGACCTCACTCTGTCAATGTAACACACCCAGGGAAGAGCAGACTGACCCCTCTCTGTCATTGTAACACACCCAGGGAAGAGCAGACTGACCTCACTCTGTCAATGTAACAAACCCAGGGAAGAGCAGACTGAGCCCCCTCTGTCAATGTAACGCAACCAGGGAACAGACGATTGACCTGGCTAGGTCAATGTAACATACCCAGGGAAGAGCAGATTGACCCCACTGTGTCAATGTAACACACCCAGGCAAGAGCAGACTGACCCCACTCTGTCAATGTAACACACCCAGGGAAGAACAGACTGACCCCTCTCTGTCAATGTAACACACCCAGGGAAGAGCAGACTGAAACCACTCTGGCAATGTAACACACCCAGGTAAGAGCAGACTGACCTCACCCGGTCAAATATAACAGACACAGGGAAGAGCAGACTGACCCCTTTCTGTCAACGTTATACACCCAGGGAAGATCAGACTGACCAAACTCTGTCAATGTAACACACCGCGGGAAGATCAGACTGACCCCACTCGGTCAATGTAAAACACCCAAGGAAGAGCAGACTGACCCCACTCGGTCATTGTAACACACCCAGGGAAGAGCAGACTGACCCCTCCCTGTCAATGTAACACACCCAGGGAAGAGCAGACTGACCCCTCTCTGTTAATGAAACACACCCAGGGAAGAGCAGACTGACCCCACTGTGTCAATGTAACACACCGAGGGAAGAGCAGACTGACCCCACACATTCAATGGAACACATCCAGGGAAGAGCAGACTGACCCCTCTCTGTCAATATAACACACCCAGGGAAGAGCAGACTGACCCCACTCTGTAAATGTAACACACCCAGGGAACAGCAGACTGACCCCACTCTGTCAATGTCACGCACCCAGGGAAGAGCAGACTGACCCCACCCTGTCAAAGAAACACACCCAGGGAAGGGCAGACTGACCCCACTCTGTCAATGTAACACTCCCAGGGAAGAGCAGACTGACCCCACTCTGTCAATTTAAAACACCCAGGGAAGTGCACGCTGACCCCACTCTGTCAATGTAACACACCCAGGGAAGAGCAGACTGACCCCCCTCTGTCAATGAAACACACCCAGGGAAGGGTAGACTAACCCCAATCTGCCAATTTAACACACCCAGGGAAAAGCAGACTGACCTCACTCGGTCAATATAACAGACACAGGGAAGAGCAGACTGACCACACTCTGTCAATGTCACG
This sequence comes from Chiloscyllium punctatum, assembly GCF_047496795.1. Taxonomy (NCBI): domain Eukaryota; kingdom Metazoa; phylum Chordata; class Chondrichthyes; order Orectolobiformes; family Hemiscylliidae; genus Chiloscyllium; species Chiloscyllium punctatum. Next base: position 54,526 of record NW_027310392.1, read on the forward strand.
CACCCAGGGAAGAGCAGACTGACACCACTCTGTCAATGTAACACACCCAGGGAAGAGCAGATTGACCCCACTCTGTCAATGTCACGCACCCAGAGAAGAGCACACTGACCGCACTCTGTCAATGTAACACACCCAGGGAAGAGCAGACTGTCCCCACTCTGTCAATGTAACCCACCCAGGGAAGAGCAGACTGACCCCACTCTGTCAATCTAATGCACCCTGGGAAGAGCAGACTGACCCCACTCTGTCACTGTAACACACCCAGGGACGAGCAGACTAACCCCACTCTGTCAATGTCACGCACCCAGGGAAGAGCACACTGACCGCACTCTGTCAATGTAAAACACCCAAGGAAGAGCAGACTGAACCCACTCTGTCATTGTAACACACCCAGGGAAGAGCAGACTGACCCCTCTCTGTCAATGTAACACACCCAGGGAAGAGCAGACTGACCCCACTCTGTCAATGTAACACACCCAGGGAAGAGCAGACTGACCCCACTGTGTCAATGTAACACACCGAGGGAAGAGCAGACTGACCCCACACATTCAATGGAACACATCCAGGGAAGAGCAGACTGACCCCTCTCTGTCAATGTAACACACCCAGGGAAGAGCAGACTGACCCCACTCTGTAAATGTAACACACCCAGGGAAGAGCAGACTGACCCCACTCTGTCAATGTCACGCACCCAGGGAAGAGCAGACTGACCGCACTCTGTCAATGTCACGCACCCAGGGAAGAGCAGACTGACCCCACTGTGTCAATGTAACACACCCAGGGAAGAGCAGACTGACCCCACACATTCAATGTAACACATCCAGGGAAGAGCAGACTGACCCCTCTCTGTCAATGTAACACACCCAGGGAAGAGCAGACTGACCGCACACTGTCAATGAAACACACCCTGGGAAGAGCAGACTGAAACCACTCTGGCAATGTAACACACCCAGGGAAGAGAAGACTGACCTCACCCGGTCAAATATAACAGACACAGGGAAGAGCAGACTGACCACACTCTGTCATTGCAACACACCCAGGGAAGAGCAGACTGACCCCTTTCTGTCAACGTTATACACCCAGGGAAGATCAGACTGACCCCACTCGGTCAATGTAAAACACCCAAGGAAGAGCAGACTGAACCCACTCTGTCAATGTAACACACCCAGGGAAGAGCAGACTGACCCCACTCTGTCAATGTAACACACCCAGGGAAGAGCAGACTGACCCCACTGTGTCAATGTAACACACTTGGGGAAGAGCAGACTGACCCCACACATTCAATGGAACACATCCAGGGAAGAGCAGACTGACCCCACTCTGTAAATGTAACACACCCAGGGAAGAGCAGACTGACCCCACTCTGTCAATTTAAAACACCCAGGGAAGTGCACGCTGACCCCCCTCTGTCAATGAAACACACCCAGGGAAGAGTAGACTGACCCCACTCTGCCAATATAACCCAGCCAGGGAAGAGCAGACTGACCCCACTCTGTCAATTTAACACACCCAGGGAAGGGCAGACTGACCCCACTCTGCCAATGTAACACACCCAGGGATGAGCAGACTGACCACTCTCTGTCAATGTAACACTCCCAGGGAAGAACTAACTGACACCACTCTGGCAATGTAACACACCCAGGGAAAAGCAGACTGACCCCACTCTGTCAATGTAACACACCCAGGGAAGAGCAGACTGACTCCAATCTGTCAATGTAACGCACCCTGGGAAGAGCAGACTGACCCCACTCTGTCACTGTAACACACCCAGGGAAGAGCAGACTGACCCAACTCTGTCAATGTAACAAACCCATGGAAGAGCAGACTGACCCCACTCTGTCAATGTAACAGACGCTGGTAAGAGCAGACTGACCGCACTCAGTCAATGTAACCCACCCAGGGAAGAGCAGACTGACCCCACTCTGTCAATCTAATGCACCCTGGGAAGAGCAGACTGACCCCATCCTGTCACTGTAACACACCCAGGGACAAGCAGACTGACCCCACTCTGTCAATGTAACACGCCCAGGGAAGGGTAGACTGACCCCACTCTGTCAATGTAACACACGCAGGGAAGAGTAGACTGACCCCACTCTGTCAATGTAACACACACAGGGAAGAGCAGACGGACCCCACTCTGTCAATGTAACACACCCTGGGAGGAGCAGACTGACCCCACTCTGTCAATGTAACACACCCAGGGAAGAGCAGACTGACCCCTTTCTGTCAATGTAAGACACCCAGTGAAGAGTAGACTGACCCAACTCTGTCAATGTAACACATTCTGGGAAGAGCAGGCTGACCCAACTCTGTCATTGTAACACACCCAGGGAAGAGCAGACTGACCCCTCTCTGTCATTGTAACACACCCAGGGAAGAGCAGACTGACCTCACTCTGTCAATGTAACACACCCAAGGAAGAGCAGACTGAGCCCCCTCTGTCAATGTAACACAACCAGGGAACAGACGATTGACCTGGCTAGGTCAATGTAACATACCCAGGGAAGAGCAGACTAACCCCACTCTGTCAATGTAACACACCCAGGGAAGAGCAGACTGACCCCACTCTGTCAATGTCACGCACCCAGGGAAGAGCAGACTGACCGCACTGTGTCAATGTAACACACCCAGGGAAGAGCAGACTGACCCCACACATTCAATGTAACACATCCAGGGAAGAGCAGACTGACCCCTCTCTGTCAATGTAACACACCCAGGGAAGAGCAGACTGACCCCACTCTGTCAATGTAACACACCCAGGGAAGAGCAGACTGACCGCACACTGTCAATGAAACACACCCAGGGAAGAGCAGACTGAAACCACTCTGGCAATGTAACACACCCAGGGAAGAGAAGACTGACCTCACCCGGTCAAATATAACAGACACAGGGAAGAGCAGACTGACCCCTTTCTGTCAACGTTATACACCCAGGGAAGATCAGACTGACCCAACTCTGTCAATGTAACACACCGCGGGAAGAGCAGACTAACCCCACTCGGTCAATGTAACACACCCAGGGAAGAGCAGACTGACCCCTCTCTGTCAATGTAACACACCCAGGAAATAGCAGACTGACCCCATTCTGTCAATGTAACACACCCAGGTAAGAACAGAATGACCCCACTCTGTCCATGTAACCCACCCAGTGAAGAGCAGACTGACCCCTCTCCCTCCATGTAACTCACCCAGGGAAGAGCAGACTGACCCCATTCTGTCAATGTAACCCACCCAGGGAAGAGCAGACTGACCCCACTCTGTCATTATCACAGACCCAGGGAAGAGCAGACTCACCCAACTCTGTCAATGTAACACACCCAGGGGAGACCAGAGTGACCCCTCTATCAAAATGTAACTCACCTAGGGAAGAGCAGACTGACTCCACTCTGTCAAAGTAACACACTCAGGGAAGAGCAGCCTCTTCCCACTCTGTCAAAGTAACACACTCAGGGAAGAGCAGACTGACCCCACTCTGTCAATGTATCACACCCAGGGGAGAGCAGACTGACCCCACCCTGCCAATCTAACTCACCCAGGGAAGAGCAGACTGACCTCACTCTGTCAATGTAACACACCGCGGGAAGAGCAGACTAACCCCACTCTGTCAATGTAACACACACAAGGAAGAGCAGTCTGACCCCACTCTGTCATTGTAACACAGCCAGGGAAGAGCAGACTGACCCCTATCTGTCAATGTAACTCACCCAGGGAACAGAAGATTGACCTCACTCGGTCAATGTAACATACCCAGGGAAGAGCAGACTAACCCCACTCTGTCAATGTAACACACCCAGGGAAGAGAAGACTGACCCCACTCTGTCAATGTAACACACCCAGGGAAGAGCAGACTGACCCCACTCTGTCAATGTAACACACCCAGGGAAGAGCAGACTGACCGCACTCTGTCAATGTAACACACCCAGGGAAGAGCAGATTGATCCCACTGTGTCAACGTAACACACCCAGGGAAGAGCAGACTGACCCCACACTTTCAATGTAACACATCCAGGGAAGAGCAGACTGACCGCACTCGGTCAATGTAACCCACCCAGGGAAGAGCAGACTGACCCCTCTCTGTCAATGTAACACAGCCAGGGAAGAGCAGATTTACCCCTCTCTGTCAATGTAACTCACCCAGGGAACAGAAGATTGACCTCACTCGGTCAATGTTATACCCAGGGAAGAGGAGACTAACCCCACTCTGTCAATGTAACACACCCAGGGAAGAGCAGACTGACCCCACTCTGTCAATGTAACACACCCAGGGAAGAGCAGACTGACCCCACTCTGTCAATGTCACGCACCCAGGGAAGAGCAGACTGACCGCACTCTGTCAATGTAACACACCCAGGGAAAGGCAGACTGACCCCACTCTGTCAATGTAACACACCCAGGGAAGAGCAGATTGATCCCACTGTGTCAATGTAACACATCCAGGGAAGAGCAGACTGACCCCACACTTTCAATGTAACACATCCAGGGAAGAGCAGACTGACCGCACTCGGTCAATGTAATCCACCCAGGGAAGAGCAGACTGACCCCTCTCTGTCAATGTAACACACCCAGGGAAGAGCAGATTTACCCCACTCTGTCAATGTAACAGACCCAGGGAAGAGCAGACTGACCCCACTCTGTCAATGTAACACACCCAGGGAAGGGCAGACTGACCCCACTCTGTCAATGTAACACACCCAGGGAAGAGCAGACTGACCCCACTCTGTCAATGTCACGCACCCAGGGAAGAGCAGACTGACCGCACTCTGTCAATGTAACACACCCAGGGAAGAGCAGATTGATCCCACTGTGTCAACGTAACACACCCAGGGAAGAGCAGACTGACCCCACACTTTCAATGTAACACATCCAGGGAAGAGCAGACTGACCGCACTCGGTCAATGTAACCCACCCAGGGAAGAGCAGACTGACCCCTCTCTGTCAATGTAACACAGCCAGGGAAGAGCAGATTTACCCCACTCAGTCAATGTAACAGACCCAGGGAAGAGCAGACTGACCCCACTCTGTCAATGTAACACACCCAGGGAAGAGCAGATTGACCCCATTCTGTCAATGTAACACACCCAGGGAAGAACAGACTGACCCCACTCTGTCAATGTAACACAACCAGGGAAGAGCAGACTGACCCCACTCTGTCAATGTAACACTCCCAGTGAAGAGCAGACTGACACCACTCTGTCAATGTAACATACCCAGGGAAGAACAGACTGACCCCTCTCTGTCAATGTAACTCACCCAGGGAACAGAAGATTGACCTCACTCGGTCAATGTAACATACCCAGGGAAGAGCAGACTAACCCCACTCTGTCAATGTAACACACCCAGGGAAGAGCAGATTGATCCCACTGTGTCAATGTAACACACCCAGGGAAGAGCAGACTGACCCCACACTTTCAATGTAACACACCCAGTGAAGAGCAGACTGACCCCATTCTGTCAATGTAACACACCCAGGGAAGAACAGACTGACCCCACTCTGTCAATGTAAGACACCCAGGGGAGAGCAGACTTACCCCACTCTGTCAATGTAACACACCCAGGGAAGAGCAGACTGACCACACTCTGTCAATGTAACACAACCAGGGAAGAGCAGACAGACCCCGTTCTGTCAATGTAACCCACCCTGGGAAGAACAGACTGACCGCACTCTGTCAATGTAACACACCCAGGGAAGAGCAGACTGACCCCACTCTGTCAATGTAACCCACCCAGTGAAGAGCAGACTGACCCCTCTCCCTCCATGTAACTCACCCAGGGAAGAGCAGACTGACCCCATTCTGTCAATGTAACCCACCCAGGGAAGAGCAGACTGACCGCACTCAGTCAATGTAACCCACCCAGGGAAGATCAGACTGACCCCACTCTGTCATTATCACAGACCCAGGGAAGAGCAGACTCACCCAACTCTGTCAATGTAACACACCCAGGGGAGACCAGAGTGACCCCTCTATCACAATGTAACTCACCTAGGGAAGAGCAGACTGACCCCACTCTGTCAAAGTAACACACTCAGGGAAGAGCAGACTCTTCCCACTCTGTCAAAGTAACACACTCAGGGAAGAGCAGACTGACCTCACTCTGTCAATGTAACACACCCAGGGAAGAGCAGACTGACCCCACTCTGTCAATGTAACACACCCAGGGAAGAGCAGACTGACACCTCTCCCTCCGTGTAACTCACCCAGGGAAGAGCAGACTGACCCCACTCTTTCAATGTAACACACCCAGGGAAGTGCAGACTGAACCCACTCTGTCAATGTAACACACCCAGGGAAGAGCAGACTGACCCCACTCTGTCAATGTAACCCACCCAGGGAAAAGCAGACTGACCCCACTCTGTCAATGTAACACACTCAGGGAAGAGCAGACTGACCCCACTCTGTCAATATCACAGACCCAGGGAAGAGCAGACTCACCCAACTCTGTCAATGTAACACACCCAGGGGAAACCAGAGTGACCCCTCTATCTCAATGTAACTCACCTAGGGAAGAGCAGACTGACCCCACTCTGTCAAAGTAACACACTCAGGGAAGAGCAGACTGACCTCACTCTGTCAATGTAACACAACCAGGGAAGAGCAGACTGACCCCACTCTGTCAATGTAACACACCCAGGGAATAGCAGTCTGACCCCACTCTGTCAATGTAACACACCGCGGGAAGAGCAGACTGACCCCACTCTGTCTCTGTAACACACCCAAGGAAGAGCAGTCTGACCCCACTCTCTCTGTAACACACCCAAGGAAGAGCAGTCTGACCCCACTCTGTCAGAGTAACACAGCCAGGGAAGAGCAGACTGACCCCTCTCTGTCAATGTAACTCACCCAGGGAACAGAAGATTGACCTCACTCGGTCAATGTTATACCCAGGGAAGAGGAGACTAACCCCACTCTGTCAATGTAACACACCCGGGGAAGAGCAGACTGACCCCACTCTGTCAATGTAACACACCCAGGGAAGAGCAGACTGACCCCACTCTGTCAATGTCACGCACCCAGGGAAGAGCAGACTGACCGCACTCTGTCAATGTAACACACCCAGGGAAGAGCAGATTGATCCCACTGTGTCAATGTAACACATCCAGGGAAGAGCAGACTGACCCCACACTTTCAATGTAACACATCCAGGGAAGAGCAGACTGACCGCACTCGGTGAATGTAATCCACCCAGTGAAGAGCAGACTGACCCCTCTCTGTCAATGTAACACACCCAGGGAAGAGCAGATTTACCCCACTCTGTCAATGTAACACACCCAGGGAAGAACAGATTGACCTCACTCGGTCAATGTAACATACCCAGGGAAGAGCAGACTAACCCCACTCTGTCAATGTAACACACCCAGGGAAGAGCAGATTGATCCCACTGTGTCAATGTAACACACCCAGGGAAGAGCAGACTGACCCCACACTTTCAATGTAACACATCCAGGGAAGAGCAGACTGACCGCATTCGGTCAATGTAACCCACCCAGGGAAGAGCAGACTGACCCCTCTCTGTCAATGTAACACACCCAGGGAAGAGCAGATTTACCCCACTCTGTCAATGTAACAAACCCAGGGAAGAGCAGACTGACCCCACTCTGTCAATGTAACACACCCAGGGAAGAGCAGACTGACCCCATTCTGTCAATGTAACACACCCAGGGAAGAACAGACTGACCCCACTCTGTCAATGTAAGACACCCAGGGGAGAGCAGACTGACCCCACTCTGTCAATGTAACACACCCAGGGAAGAGCAGACTGACCCCACTCTGTCAATGTAACACAACCAGGGAAGAGCAGACAGACCCCGTTCTGTCAATGTAACACACCCAGGGAAGAGCAGACTGACCCCACTCTGTCAATGTAACCCACCCAGTGAAGAGCAGACTGACCCCTCTCCCTCCATGTAACTCACCCAGGGAAGAGCAGACTGACCCCATTCTGTCAATGTAACCCACCCAGGGAAGAGCAGACTGACCGCACTCAGTCAATGTAACCCACCCAGGGAAGAGCAGACTGACCCCACTCTGTCATTATCACAGACCCAGGGAAGAGCAGACTCACCCAACTCTGTCAATGTAACACACCCAGGGGAGACCAGAGTGACCCCTCTATCACAATGTAACTCACCTAGGGAAGAGCAGACTGACCCCACTCTGTCAAAGTAACACACTCAGGGAAGAGCAGACTCTTCCCACTCTGTCAAAGTAACACACTCAGGGAAGAGCAGACTGACCTCACTCTGTCAATGTAACACACCCAGGGAAGAGCTGACTGTCCCCACTCTGTCAATGTAACACACCCAGGGAAGAGCAGACTGACCCCACCCTGTCAATGTAACACACCCAGGGAAGAAGAGACACACCCCACTCTGTCAATGTAACATACTCAGGGAATAGCAGTCTGACCCCACTCTTTCAATGTATCACACCCAGGGGAGAGCAGACTGAACCAACCCTGTCAATGTAACTCACCAAGGGAAGAGCAGACAGACCTCACTCTGTCAATGTAACACACCGCGGGAAGAGCAGACTGACCCCACTCTGTCAATGTAACACACCCAAGGAAGAGCAGACTGACCCCACTCTGTCATTGTAACACATCCAGGAAAGAGCAGACTGATCCCTCTCTGTCAATGTAACTCACCCAGGGAACAGAAGATTGACCTCACTCGGTCAATGTAACCCACCCAGGGAAGAGCAGACTGACCGCACTCTGTCATTATTACAGACCCAGGGAAGAGCAGACTCACCCAACTCTGTCAATGTAACACACCCAGGGGAGACCAGAGTGACCCCTCTATCACAATGTAACTCACCTAGGGAAGAGCAGACTCTTCCCACTCTGTCAAAGTAACACACTCAGGGAAGAGCAGACTGACCTCACTCTGTCAATGTAACACACCCAGGGAAGAGCAGACTGACCCCACTCTGTCAATGTAACACACCCAGGGAAGAGCAGACTGACACCTCTCCCTCCGTGTAACTCACCCAGGGAAGAGCAGACTGACCCCACTCTTTCAATGTAACACACCCAGGGAAAAGCAGACTGACCCCACTCTGTCAATGTAACACACCCAGGGAAGAGCAGACTGACCCCACTCTGTCAATATCACAGACCCAGGGAAGAGCAGACTCACCCAACTCTGTCAATGTAACACACCCAGGGGAAACCAGAGTGACCCCTCTATCTCAATGTAACTCACCTAGGGAAGAGCAGACTGACCCCACTCTATCAAAGTAACACACTCAGGGAAGAGCAGACTGACCTCACTCTGTCAATGTAACACAACCAGGGAAGGGCAGACTGACCCCACTCTGTCAATGTAACATACTCAGGGAATAGCAGTCTGACCCCACTCTGTCAATGTATCACACCCAGGGGAGAGCAGACTGACCCCACCCTGTCAATCTAACTCACCCAGGGAAGAGCAGACTGACCTCACTCTGTCAATGTAACACACCGCGGGAAGAGCAGACTGACCCCACTCAGTCAATGTAACCCACCCAGGGAAGATCAGACTGACCCCACTCTGTCATTATCACAGACCCAGGGAAGAGCAGACTCACGCAACTCTGTCAATGTAACACACCCAGGGGAGACCAGAGTGACCCCTCTATCACAATGTAACTCACCTAGGGAAGAGCAGACTGACCCCACTCTGTCAAAGTAACACACTCAGGGAAGAGCAGCCTCTTCCCACTCTGTCAAAGTAACACACTCAGGGAAGAGCAGACTGACCTCACTCTGTCAATGTAACACACCCAGGGAAGAGCAGACTGACCCCACTCTGTCAATGTAACATACTCAGGGAATAGCAGTCTGACCCCACTCTGTCAATGTATCACACCCAGGGGAGAGCAGACTGACCCCACCCTGTCAATCTAACTCACCCAGGGAAGAGCAGACTGACCCCACTCTGTCAATGTAACACACCCAGGGAAGTGCAGACTGAACCCACTCTGTCAATGTAACACACCCAGGGAAAGCAGACTGACCCCACTCTGTCAATGTAACACACCCAGGGAAAAGCAGACTGACCCCACTCTGTCAATGTAACACACCCAGGGAAGAGCAGACTGACCCCACTCTGTCAATATCACAGACCCAGGGAAGAGCAGACTCACCCAACTCTGTCAATGTAACACACCCAGGGGAAACCAGAGTGACCCCTCTATCTCAATGTAACTCACCTAGGGAAGAGCAGACTGACCCCACTCTGTCAATGTAACACAACCAGGGAAGAGCAGACTGACCCCACTCTGTCAATGTAACACACCCAGGGAATAGCAGTCTGACCCCACTCTGTCAATGTAACCCACCCAGGGAAGAGCAGACTGACCCCACTCTGTCAATGTAACACACCCAAGGAAGAGCAGTCTGACCCCACTCTGTCATTGCAACACAGCCAGGGAAGAGCAGACTGACCCCTCTCTGTCAATGTAACTCACCCAGGGAACAGAAGATTGACCTCACTCGGTCAATGTTATACCCAGGGAAGAGGAGACTAACCCCACTCTGTCAATGTAACACACCCGGGGAAGAGCAGACTGACCCCACTCTGTCAATGTAACACACCCAGGGAAGAGCAGACTGACCCCACTCTGTCAATGTCAAGCACCCAGGGAAAAGCAGACTGACCGCACTCTGTCAATGTAACACACCCAGGGAAGAGCAGATTGATCCCACTGTGTCAATGTAACACATCCAGGGAAGAGCAGACTGACCCCACACTTTCAATGTAACACATCCAGGGAAGAGCAGACTGACCGAACTCGGTGAATGTAATCCACCCAGTGAAGAGCAGACTGACCCCTCTCTGTCAATGTAACACACCCAGGGAAGAGCAGATTTACCCCACTCTGTCAATGTAACACACCCAGGGAAGAACAGATTGACCTCACTCGGTCAATGTAACATAGCCAGGGAAGAGCAGACTAACCCCACTCTGTCAATGTAACACACCCAGGGAAGAGCAGATTGATCCCACTGTGTCAATGTAACACACCCAGGGAAGAGCAGACTGACCCCACACTTTCAATGTAACACATCCAGGGAAGAGCAGACTGACCGCATTCGGTCAATGTAACCCACCCAGGGAAGAGCAGACTGACCCCTCTCTGTCAATGTAACACACCCAGGGAAGAGCAGATTTACCCCACTCTGTCAATGTAACAAACCCAGGGAAGAGCAGACTGACCCCACTCTGTCAATGTAACACACCCAGGGAAGAGCAGACTGACCCCATTCTGTCAATGTAACACACCCAGGGAAGAACAGACTGACCCCACTCTGTCAATGTAAGACACCCAGGGGAGAGCAGACTGACCCCACTCTGTCAATGTAACACACCCAGGGAAGAGCAGACTGACCCCACTCTGTCAATGTAACACAACCAGGGAAGAGCAGACAGACCCCGTTCTGTCAATGTAACACACCCAGGGAAGAGCAGACTGACCCCACTCTGTCAATGTAACCCACCCAGTGAAGAGCAGACTGACCCCTCTCCCTCCATGTAACTCACCCAGGGAAGAGCAGACTGACCCCATTCTGTCAATGTAACCCACCCAGGGAAGAGCAGACTGACCCCACTCAGTCAATGTAACCCACCCAGGGAAGAGCAGACTCACCCAACTCTGTCAATGTAACACACCCAGGGGAGACCAGAGTGACCCCTCTATCACAATGTAACTCACCTAGGGAAGAGCAGACTGACCCCACTCTGTCAAAGTAACACACTCAGGGAAGAGCAGACTCTTCCCACTCTGTCAAAGTAACACACTCAGGGAAGAGCAGACTGACCTCACTCTGTCAATGTAACACACCCAGGGAAGAGCTGACTGTCCCCACTCTGTCAATGTAACACACCCAGGGAAGAGCAGACTGACCCCACCCTGTCAATGTAACACACCCAGGGAAGAAGAGACACACCCCACTCTGTCAATGTAACATACTCAGGGAATAGCAGTCTGACCCCACTCTTTCAATGTATCACACCCAGGGGAGAGCAGACTGAACCAACCCTGTCAATGTAACTCACCAAGGGAAGAGCAGACAGACCTCACTCTGTCAATGTAACACACCGCGGGAAGAGCAGACTGACCCCACTCTGTCAATGTAACACACCCAAGGAAGAGCAGACTGACCCCACTCTGTCATTGTAACACATCCAGGGAAGAGCAGACTGACCCCTCTCTGTCAATGTAACTCACCCAGGGAACAGAAGATTGACCTCACTCGGTCAATGTAACCCACCCAGGGAAGAGCAGACTGACCCCACTCTGTCATTATCACAGACCCAGGGAAGAGCAGACTCACCCAACTCTGTCAATGTAACACACCCAGGGGAGACCAGAGTGACCCCTCTATCACAATGTAACTCACCTAGGGAAGAGCAGACTGACCCCACTCTGTCAAAGTAACACACTCAGGGAAGAGCAGACTCTTCCCACTCTGTCAAAGTAACACACTCAGGGAAGAGCAGACTGACCTCACTCTGTCAATGTAACACACCCAGGGAAGAGCAGACTGACCCCACTCTGTCAATGTAACACACCCAGGGAAGAGCAGACTGACACCTCTCCCTCCGTGTAACTCACCCAGGGAAGAGCAGACTGACCCCACTCTTTCAATGTAACACACCCAGGGAAGTGCAGACTGAACCCACTCTGTCAATGTAACACACCCAGGGAAAAGCAGACTGACCCCACTCTGTCAATGTAACACACCCAGGGAAGAGCAGACTGACCCCACTCTGTCAATATCACAGACCCAGGGAAGAGCAGACTCACCCAACTCTGTCAATGTAACACACCCAGGGGAAACCAGAGTGACCCCTCTATCTCAATGTAACTCACCTAGGGAAGAGCAGACTGACCCCACTCTATCAAAGTAACACACTCAGGGAAGAGCAGACTGACCTCACTCTGTCAATGTAACACAACCAGGGAAGGGCAGACTGACCCCACTCTGTCAATGTAACATACTCAGGGAATAGCAGTCTGACCCCACTCTGTCAATGTATCACACCCAGGGGAGAGCAGACTGACCCCACCCTGTCAATCTAACTCAGCCAGGGAAGAGCAGACTGACCTCACTCTGTCAATGTAACACACCGCGGGAAGAGCAGACTGACCCCACTCTGTCAATGTAACACACCCAAGGAAGAGCAGTCTGACCCCACTCTGTCATTGTAACACAGCCAGGGAAGAGCAGACTGACCCCTCTCTGTCAATGTAACTCACCCAGGGAACAGAAGATTGACCTCACTCGGTCAATGTTATACCCAGGGAAGAGGAGACTAACCCCACTCTGTCAATGTAACACACCCAGGGAAGAGCAGACTGACCCCACTCTGTCAATGTAACACACCCAGGGAAGAGCAGACTGACCCCACTCTGTCAATGTCACGCACCCAGGGAAGAGCAGACTGACCGCACTCTGTCAATGTAACACACCCAGGGAAGAGCAGATTGATCCCACTGTGTCAATGTAACACATCCAGGGAAGAGCAGACTGACCCCACACTTTCAATGTAACACATCCAGGGAAGAGCAGACTGACCGCACTCGGTGAATGTAATCCACCCAGTGAAGAGCAGACTGACCCCTCTCTGTCAATGTAACAGACCCAGGGAAGAGCAGACTGACCCCACTCTGTCAATGTAACACACCCAGGGAAGGGCAGACTGACCCCATTCTGTCAATGTAACACACCCGGGAAGAACAGATTGACCTCACTCGGTCAATGTAACATACCCAGGGAAGAGCAGACTAACCCCACTCTGTCAATGTAACACACCCAGGGAAGAGCAGATTGATCCCACTGTGTCAATGTAACACACCCAGGGAAGAGCAGACTGACCCCACACTTTCAATGTAACACATCCAGGGAAGAGCAGACTGACCGCATTCGGTCAATGTAACCCACCCAGGGAAGAGCAGACTGACCCCTCTCTGTCAATGTAACACACCCAGGGAAGAGCAGATTTACCCCACTCTGTCAATGTAACAAACCCAGGGAAGAGCAGACTGACCCCACTCTGTCAATGTAACACACCCAGGGAAGAGCAGACTGACCCCATTCTGTCAATGTAACACACCCAGGGAAGAACAGACTGACCCCACTCTGTCAATGTAAGACACCCAGGGGAGAGCAGACTGACCCCACTCTGTCAATGTAACACAACCAGGGAAGAGCAGACAGACCCCGTTCTATCAATGTAACCCACCCTGAGAAGAACAGACTGACCCCACTCTGTCAATGTAACACACCCAGGGAAGAGCAGACTGACCCCACTCTGTCAATGTAACCCACCCAGTGAAGAGCAGACTGACCCCTCTCCCTCCATGTAACTCACCCAGGGAAGAGCAGACTGACCCCATTCTGTCAATGTAACCCACCCAGGGAAGAGCAGACTGACCGCACTCAGTCAATGTAACCCACCCAGGGAAGATCAGACTGACCCCACTCTGTCATTATCACAGACCCTGGGAAGAGCAGACTCACCCAACTCTGTCAATGTAACACACCCAGGGGAGACCAGAGTGACCCCTCTATCACAATGTAACTCACCTAGGGAAGAGCAGACTGACCCCACTCTGTCAAAGTAACACACTCAGGGAAGAGCAGACTCTTCCCACTCTGTCAAAGTAACACACTCAGGGAAGAGCAGACTGACCTCACTCTGTCAATGTAACACACCCAGGGAAGAGCAGACTGACCCCACTCTGTCAATGTAACACACCCAGGGAAGAGCAGACTGACACCTCTCCCTCCGTGTAACTCACCCAGGGAAGAGCAGACTGACCCCACTCTTTCAATGTAACACACCCAGGGAAGTGCAGACTGAACCCACTCTGTCAATGTAACACACCCAGGGAAGAGCAGACTGACCCCACTCTGTCAATGTAACACACCCAGGGAAAAGCAGACTGACCCCACTCTGTCAATGTAACACACCCAGGGAAGATCAGACTGACCCCACTCTGTCAATATCACAGACCCAGGGAAGAGCAGACTCACCCAACTCTGTCAATGTAACACACCCAGGGGAAACCAGAGTGACCCCTCTATCTCAATGTAACTCACCTGGGGAAGAGCAGACTGACCCCACTCTGTCAATGTAACACACCCAAGGAAGAGCAGTCTGACCTCACTCTGTCATTGTAACACAGCCAGGGAAGAGCAGACTGACCCCTCTCTGTCAATGTAACTCACCCAGGGAACAGAAGATTGACCTCACTCGGTCAATGTTATACCCAGGGAAGAGGAGACTAACCCCACTCTGTCAATGTAACACACCCAGGGAAGAGCAGACTGACCCCACTCTGTCAATGTCACGCACCCAGGGAAGAGCAGACTGACCGCACTCTGTCAATGTAACACACCCAGGGAAGAGCAGATTGATCCCACTGTGTCAATGTAACACATCCAGGGAAGAGCAGACTGACCCCACACTTTCAATGTAACACATCCAGGGAAGAGCAGACTGACCGCACTCGGTCAATGTAATCCACCCAGTGAAGAGCAGACTGATCCCTCTCTGTCAATGTAACACACCCAGGGAAGAGCAGATTTACCCCACTCTGTCAATGTAACAGACCCAGGGAAGAGCAGACTGACCCCACTCTGTCAAAGTAACACACTCAGGGAAGAGCAGACTCTTCCCACTCTGTCAAAGTAACACACTCAGGGAAGAGCAGACTGACCTCACTCTGTCAATGTAACACACCCAGGGAAGAGCTGACTGTCCCCACTCTGTCAATGTAACACACCCAGGGAAGAGCAGACTGACTCCACCCTGTCAATGTAACACACCCAGGGAAGAGCAGACACACCCCACTCTGTCAATGTATCACACCCAGGGGAGAGCAGACTGAACCAACTCTGTCAATGTAACTCACCAAGGGAAGAGCAGACAGACCTCACTCTGTCAATGTAACACACCGCGGGAAGAGCAGACTGACCCCACTCTGTCAATGTAACACACCCTAGGAAGAGCAGACTGACCCCACTTTGTCATTGTAACACATCCAGGGAAGAGCAGACTGACCACTCTCTGTCAATGTAACACACCCAGGGAAGAGCAGATTTACCCCACTCTGTCAATGTAACAAACCCAGGGAAGAGCAGACTGACCCCACTCTGTCAATGTAACACACCCAGGGAAGAGCAGACTGACCCCATTCTGTCAATGTAATACACCCAGGGAAGAACAGACTGACCCCACTCTGTCAATGTAAGACACCCAGGGGAGAGCAGACTTACCCCACTCTGTCAATGTAACACACCCAGGGAAGAGCAGACTGACCCCACTCTGTCAATGTAACACAACCAGGGAAGAGCAGACAGACCCCGTTCTGTCAATGTAACACACCCAGGGAAGAGCAGACTGACCCCACTCTGTCAATGTAACCCACCCAGTGAAGAGCAGACTGACCCCTCTCCCTCCATGTAACTCACCCAGGGAAGAGAAGACTGACCCCATTCTGTCAATGTAACCCACCCAGGGAAGAGCAGACTGACCGCACTCAGTCAATGTAACCCACCCAGGGAAGAGCAGACTGACCCCACTCTGTCATTATCACAGACCCAGGGAAGAGCAGACTCACCCAACTCTGTCAATGTAACACACCCAGGGGAGACCAGAGTGACCCCTCTATCACAATGTAACTCACCTAGGGAAGAGCAGACTGACCCCACTCTGTCAAAGTAACACACTCAGGGAAGAGCAGACTCTTCCCACTCTGTCAAAGTAACACACTCAGGGAAGAGCAGACTGACCTCACTCTGTCAATGTAACACACCCAGGGAAGAGCAGACTGACCCCACTCTGTCAATGTAACACACCCAGGGAAGAGCAGACTGACACCTCTCCCTCCGTGTAACTCACCCAGGGAAGAGCAGACTGACCCCACTCTTTCAATGTAACACACCCAGGGAAGTGCAGACTGACCCCACTCTGTCAATGTAACACACCCAGGGAAAAGCAGACTGACCCCACTCTGTCAATGTAACACACCCAGGGAAGAGCAGACTGACCCCACTCTGTCAATATCACAGACCCAGGGAAGAGCAGACTCACCCAACTCTGTCAATGTAACACACCCAGGGGAAACCAGAGTGACCCCTCTATCTCAATGTAACACACCTAGGGAAGAGCAGACTGACCTCACTCTGTCAATGTAACACAACCAGGGAAGGGCAGACTGACCCCACTCTGTCAATGTAACATACTCAGGGAATAGCAGTCTGACCCCACTCTGTCAATGTATCACACCCAGGGGAGAGCAGACTGACCCCACCCTGTCAATCTAACTCACCCAGGGAAGAGCAGACTGACCTCACTCTGTCAATGTAACACACCGCGGGAAGAGCAGACTGACCCCACTCTGTCAATGTAACACACCCAAGGAAGAGCAGTCTGACCCCACTCTGTCATTGTAACACAGCCAGGGAAGAGCAGACTGACCCCTCTCTGTCATTGTAACTCACCCAGGGAACAGAAGATTGACCTCACTCGGTCAATGTTATACCCAGGGAAGAGCAGACTAACCCCACTCAGTCAATGTAACACACCCAGGGAAGAGCAGACTGACCCCACTCTGTTAATCTAACACACCCAGGGAAGAGCAGACTGACCCCACTCTGTCAATGTCACGCACCCAGGGAAGAGCAGACTGACCGCACTCGGTGAATGTAATCCACCCAGGGAAGAGCAGACTGACCCCTCTCTGTCAATGTAACACACCCAGGGAAGAGCAGATTTACCCCACTCTGTCAATGTAACAGACCCAGGGAAGAGCAGACTGACCCCATTCTGTCAATGTAACACACCCAGGGAAGGGCAGAATGATCCCACTGTGTCAATGTAACACACCCAGGGAAGAGCAGACTGACCCCACACTTTCAATGTAACACATCCAGGGAAGAGCAGACTGACTGCACTCGGTCAATGTAACCCACCCAGGGAAGAGCAGACTGACCCCTCTCTGTCAATGTAACACAGCCAGGGAAGAGCAGATTTACCCCACTCAGTCAATGTAACAGACCCAGGGAAGAGCAGACTGACTCCACTCTGTCAATATAACACACCCAGGGAATAACAGACTGACCCCACTCTGTCAATGTAAGACACCCAGGGGAGAGCAGACTTACCCCACTCTGTCAATGTAACACACCCAAGGAAGAGCAGATTGACCCCACTCTGTCAATGTAACACACCCAGGGAAGAGCAGATTGACCCAACTCTGTCAATGTAACACACCCAGGGAAGAGCAGACTGACCCCACTCTGTCAATGTAACACACCCAGGGAAGAGCAGATTGACCCAACTCTGTCAGTGTAACACACCCAGGGAAGAGCAGACTGACCCCACTCTGTCAATGTAACACTCCCAGGGAAGAGCAGACAGACCCCGTTCTGTCAATGTAACCCACCCAGGGAAGAGCAGACTGACCCCACTCTGTCAATGTAACACAACCAGGGAAGAGCAGACTGACCCCACTCTGTCAATGTAACACACCCAGGGAAGAGCAGACTGACCCCACTCTGTCAATGTAACACACCCAGGGAAGAGCAGATTGACCCAACTCTGTCAGTGTAACACACCCAGGGAAGAGCAGACTGACCCCACTCTGTCAATGTCACGCACCCAGGGAAGAGCAGACTGACCGCACTCTGTCAATGTCACGCACCCAGGGAAGAGCAGACTGACCCCACTGTGTCAATGTAACACACCCATGGAAGAGCAGACTGACCCCACACTTTCAATGTAACACATCCAGGGAAGAGCAGACTGACCCCTCTCTGTCAATGTCACGCACCCAGGGAAGAGCAGACGGACCCCACTCTGTCAATGTAACACACCCAGGGAAGAGCAGACTGACCCCACTGTGTCAATGTAACCCACCGAGGGAAGAGCAGACTGACCCCTCTCTGTCAATGTAACACACCCAGGGAAGAGCAGACTGAAACCACTCTGGCAATGTAACACACCGAGGGAAGAGCAGACTGACCTCATCCGGTCAAATATAACAGACACAGGGAAGAGCAGACTGACCACACTCTGTCATTGCAACACACCCAGGGAAGAGCAGACTGAACCCTTTCTGTCAACGTTATACACCCAGGGAAGATCAGACTGACCCAACTCTGTCAATGTAACACACCGCGGGAAGAGGAGACTGACCCCACTCTGTCAATGTAAACCACCCAAGGAAGAGCAGACTGACCCCACTCTGTCATTGTAACACACCCAGGGAAGAGCAGACTGTCCCCTCTCTGTCAATGTAACACACCCAAGGAAGAGCAGACTGACACCACTCTGTCAATGTAACACACCCAGGGAAGAGCAGACTGACCCCACTCTGTCAATGTTACAAAGCCAGGGAAGAGCAGACTGAACCCACTCTGTCAATGTAACACACCCAGGCAACAGCAGACTGACCCCACTCTATCAATGTAACACACCCAGGGAAGAGCAGACTGACCCCACTCTGTCAAAGTAACACACCCAGGGAAGAGCAGACTGACCCCACTCTGTCAATGTATCACTCCCAGGGAAGAGCAGACTGACCCCCCTCTGTCAATGAAACACACCCAGGGAAGATCAGACTGACCCCACTCTGCCAATATAACCCAGCCAGGGAAGAGCAGACTGACCCCACTCTGTCAATGTAACACACCCAGGGAAGTGCAGACTGGCCCCACTCTGCCAATGTTATACACCCAGGGATGAGCAGACTGACCACTCTCTGTCAATGTAACACTCCCAGGGAAGAACTAACTGACACCACTCTGGCAATGTAACACAGCCAGGGAAGAGCAGACTGACCTCACTCGGTCAATATAACAGACACAGGGAAGAGCAGACTGACCACACTCTGTCATTGCAATACACCCAGGGAAGAGCAGACTGAGTTCACTCTGTCAATGTAACACTCACAGGGAAGAGCAGACTGACCCCTTTCTCTCAACGTTATACACCCAGGGAAGATCAGACTTACCCAATTCTGTCAATGTAAAACACCCTGGGAAGAACAGACTGACCCCACTCTGTCAATGTAACACACCCAGGGAAGAGCAGACTGACCCGACACTTTCAATGTAACCCACCGGGGGAAGAGCAGACTGACCACACTCTGTCAATGTAACACACCCAGGGAAGAGCAGACTAACCCCACTCTGTCAATGTAACACACCCAGGGAAAGGCAGACAGACCCTGTTCTGTCAATGTAACACACCCAGGGAAGAGCATACTGTCCCCACTCTGTCTATGTAACGCACCCAGGGAAGAGCAGACTGACCCCACTCTGTCAATATCACAGACCCAGGGAAAAGCAGACTGACCCCACTCTGTCAATGTAACACATCCAGGGAAGAGCAGACTAAACCCACTCTGTCAAAGTAACACACTCAGGGAAGAACAGACTGACCCCACTCTGTCAATGTAACGCACCCAGGGAAGAGCAGACTGACTCCACTCTGTCAATGTAACAAACCCAGGGAAGAGCAGACTGACCCCACTCTGTGAATGTAACACACCCAGGGAAGAGCAGACTGACTCCACTCTGTCAATGTAACACACCCAGGGAAGAGCAGACTGACCACACTCTGTCAATGTAACACACGCAGGGAAGTGCAGACTGACCCAACTCTGTCAATATAACACACCCAGGGAAGAGCAGACTGACCCAACTCTGTCAATATAACACACCCAGGGAAGAGCAGACTGACCCCATTCTATCAAAGTAACACACCCAGGGAAGAGCAGACTGACCTCACTCTGTCACTGTAACACACCCAGGGAAGAGCTGACTGACCCCACTCTGTCAATGTAACACACCCAGGGAAGAGCAGACTGACCCCACTCTCTCAATGTAACACACCCGGGGAAGAGCAGACTGACCCCACTCTGTCAATGTAACACACACAGTGAAGAAGAGACTGATCCCACTGTGTCAATGTAACACTCCCAGGAAAGTGCAGACTGACCCCTCTGTGTCAATGTAACACACCCAGGGAAGACAAGACTGACCCCACTCTGTCAATGTAACGCACCCAGCGAAGAGCAGACTGACCCGACTCTGTCAATGTAACCCAGTCAGGGTAGAGCAGACTGACACCACTCTGTTAATGTAACCCACCCAGGGAAGAGCAAACTGTTTCCACTCTGTCTGTGTAACACACCCTGGGAAGAGCAGACTCACCCCACTCTGTCAATGTAACACATCCAGGTAAGAGCAGACTGACCCTTCTCTGTCAATGTAAGACACCCAGGGAAGTGCAGACTGACCCAACTCTGTCAATGTAACTCACCCAGGGAAGATACGACTGACCCCACTCTGTCAATGTAACACCCCCTGGGAAGAGCAGACTGACCCCATTCTGTCAATGTAACTCACTCAGGGAAGAGCAGACTGACCCCACTCTGTCAATGTATCTCACAAAGGGAAGAGCAGACTGACCCCACCCTGTCAATGTAACATATCCAGGGAAGAGCAGACTGACCCCACTCTGTCAATGTAACACACCCAGGGAAGAGCAGGGTGACCACACTCTGTCAATGTAACACACGCAGGGAAGTGCAGACTGACCACACTCTGTCAAAGTAACACCACCAGGGCATAGCCGACTGACCCCACTCGGTCAATGTAACACACCCAGGGAAGAGCAGACTGACCCCACTCTGTCAATGTAACACACTCAGGGCAGAGCAGACTGACCCCAGTCTGTCAATGTAACCCACCCAGGGAAGAGCAGACTGACCACACTCTGTCAATGTAACACACCCAGGGAAGTGCAGACTGACCCCACTCTGTCAATGTAACACACCCAGGGAAGAGCAGACTGACCCCAGTCTGTCAATGTAACTCACAAAGGGAAGAGCAGACTGACCCCACTCTGTCAATGTAACACACCCAGGGAAGAGCAGACTGACTCCACTCTGTCAAAGTAACACCATCAGGGCAGAGCCGACTGACCCCACTCTGTCAATGTAACACACCCAGGGAAGAGCAGACTGACCCCACTCTGTCAATGTAACACACCCAGGGAAGAGCAGACTGACCCCAGTCTGTCAATGTAACTCACAAAGGGAAGAGCAGACTGACCCCACTTTGTCAATGTAACCCACCCAGGGAAGAGCAGACCGACCCCACTGCGTCAATGTAACACACCCAGTGAAGAGCAGACTGATCCCACTCTGTCAATGTAACACACACAGGGAAGACCTGACAGACCCCACTCAGTCAATGTAACACACAGGGAAGAGCAGACTGACCTCATTCTGTTAATGTAACACACTCAGGGAAGAGCAGACTGACCACACTCTGTCTATGTAACACACACAGGGAAGACCTGACTGACCCCACTCAGTCAATGTAACACACAGGGAAGAGCAGACTGACCGCACTCTGTTAATGTAACACACCCAGGGAAGAGCAGACCGACCCCACTCTGTAAATGTAAGACACCCAGGGAAGAGCACACTGACCTCACTCTGTCAATGTAACACCCCCAGGGAAGAGCAGACTGACCCCACTCTGTCAATGTAACGCACCCAGCGAAGAGCAGACTGACCCCACTCTGTCAATGTAACCCACCCAGGGTAGAGCAGACTGACCCCACTCTGTTAATGTAACCCACCCAGGGAAGAGCAAACTGTTTCCACTCTGTCGATGTAACACACCCTGGGAAGAGCAGACTCACCCCACTCTCTCAAGGTAACCCACCCAGGGAAGAGCAGACTGACCCCACTCTGTCAATGTAACACCCCCAGGGAAGAGCAGACTGACCCCACTCTGTCAATGTAACACCCCCAGGGAAGAGCAGACAGACCCAACTCTGTCAATATAACACACCCAGGGAAGAGCAGACTGACCCCATTCTATCAAAGTAACACACCCAGGGAAGAGCAGACTGACCTCACTCTGTCACTGTAACACACCCAGTGAAGAGCAGACTGACCTCACTCTGTCAATTTAACACACCCAGGGAAGAGCAGACTGACACCACTCTTTCAATGTAACACCCCCAGGGAAGAGCAGACTGACCCCACTCTGTCAATGTAAGACCCCCAGGGAAGAGCAGACTGACCCCACTCTGTCAATGTAACACACCCAGGAAAGAGCAGACTGACCCCTCTGTGTCAATGTAACACACCCAGGGCAGACAAGACTGACCCCACTCTGTCAATGTAACGCACCCAGCGAAGAGCAGACTGACCCCACTCTGTCAATGTAACCCACCCAGGGTAGAGCAGACTGACCCCACTCTGTT
The DNA here is from genome assembly GCF_047496795.1 of Chiloscyllium punctatum. NCBI lineage: Eukaryota > Metazoa > Chordata > Chondrichthyes > Orectolobiformes > Hemiscylliidae > Chiloscyllium > Chiloscyllium punctatum. The sequence goes on from NW_027310392.1 coordinate 77,806, forward strand.
AATGTAACCCACCCAGGGAAGAGCACACTGTTTCCACTCTGTCGATGTAACACACCCTGAGAAGAGCAGACTCACCCCACTCTCTCAATGTAACCCACCCAGGGAAGAGCAGACTGACCCCATTCTGTCAATGTAACACCCCCAGGGAAGAGCAGACTGACCCCACTCTGTCAATGTAACACCCCCAGGGAAGAGCAGACTGACCCAACTCTGTCAATATAACACACCCAGGGAAGAGCAGACTGACCCCATTCTATCAAAGTAACACACCCAGGGAAGAGCAGACTGACCTCACTCTGTCACTGTAACACACCCAGGGAAGAGCAGACTGACCTCACTCTGTCAATTTAACACACCCAGGGAAGAGCAGACTGACACCACTCTTTCAATGTAACACCCCCAGGGAAGAGCAGACTGACCCCTCTCTGTCAATGTAAGACCCCCAGGGAAGAGCAGACTGACCCCACTCTGTCAATGTAACACACCCAGGGAAGAGCAGACTGACCCCACTCTGTCAATGTAACAGACCCAGGGAAGAGCAGACTGACCCCAATCTGTCAGTGTAACACACCCAGGGAAGGACAGACTGACCCCCCTCTGTCAATGTAACACACCCAGGGAAGAGCAGACCGACCCCACTCTGTCAATGTAACACACCCAGGGAAGAGCAGACTGACCCCACTCTGTCAATGTAACACACCCAGGGAAGAGCAGACTGACCCCACTCTCTCAATGTAACACACCCGGGGAAGAGCAGACTGACCCCACTCTGTCAATGTAACACACACAGTGAAGAAGAGACTGATCCCACTGTGTCAATGTAACACTCTCAGGAAAGTGCAGACTGACCCCTCTGTGTCAATGTAACACACCCAGGGAAGACAAGACTGACCCCACTCTGTCAATGTAACGCACCCAGCGAAGAGCAGACTGACCCGACTCTGTCAATGTAACCCAGTCAGGGTAGAGCAGACTGACCCCACTCTGTTAATGTAACCCACCCAGGGAAGAGCAGACTGACCCTTCTCTGCCAATGTAAGACACCCAGGGAAGTGCAGACTGACCCAACTCTGTCAATGTAACTCACCCAGGGAAGATACGACTGACCCCACTCTGTCAATGTAACACCCCCTGGGAAGAGCAGACTGACCCCATTCTGTCAATGTAACTCACTCAGGGAAGAGCAGACTGACCTCACTCTGTCAATGTAAGACACCCAGGGAAGACCAGACTGACCCCAGTCTGTCAATGTAACACACCCAGGGAAGAGCAGACTGACCACACTCTGTTAATGTAACACACGCAGGGAAGTGCAGACTGACCACACTATGTCAAAGTAACACCACCAGGGCAGAGCCGACTGACCCCACTCTGTCAATGTAACCCACCCAGTGAAGAGCAGACCGACCCCACTGCGTCAATGTAACACACCCAGTGAAGAGCAGACTGATCCCACTCTGTCAATGTAAAACACACAGGGAAGACCTGACTAACCCCACTCAGTCAATGTAACACACAGAGAAGAGCAGACTGACCTCACTCTGTTAATGTAACACACCCAGGGAAGAGCAGACTGACCTCACTCTGTCAATGTAACACCCCCAGGGAAGAGCAGACTGACCTCATTCTTTCAATGTCACTCACAAAGGGAAGAGCAGACTGCCCCCACTCTGTCAATGTAACACACCCAGGAGAGAGCAGATTGATCCCACTGTGTCAATGTAACACACCCAGGGAAGAGCAGACTGACCACAGTCTGTCAATGTAACTCACAAAGGGAAGAGCAGACTGACCCCACTCTGTCAATGTAACCCACCCAGGGAAGAGCAGACCGACCCCACTGCGTCAATGTAACACATCCAGGGAAAAGCAGACTGACCCCACTCTCTCAATGTAACACACCCGGGGAAGAACAGACTGACCCCACTCTGTCAATGTAACGCACCCAGCGAAGAGCAGACTGACCCCACTCTGTCAATGTAACCCAGTCAGGTTAGAGCAGACTGACCACACTCTGTTAATGTAACCCACCCAGGGAAGAGCAAACTGTTTCCACTCTGTCTGTGTAACACACCCAGGGAAGAGCAGACTGACCCCACTCTGTCAATGTAACACACCCAGGGAAGAGCACACTGACCCCACTCTCTCAATGTAACACACCCGGGGAAGAGCAGACTGACCCCACTCTGTCAATGTAACACACACAGTGAAAAACAGACTGATCCCACTGTGTCAATGTAACACTCCCAGGAAAGTGCAGACTGACCCCTCTGTGTCAATGTAACACACCCAGGGAAGACAAGACTGACCCCACTCAGTCAATGTAACGCACCCAGCGAAGAGCAGTATGACCCCACTCTGTCAATGTAACCCACACAGGGTAGAGCAGACTGACCCCACTCTGTTAATGTAACCCACCCAGGGAAGAGCAAACTGTTTCCACTCTGTCGATGTAACACACCCTGGGAAGAGCAGACTCACCCCACTCTGTCAATGAAACACCCCCAGGGAAGAGCAGACTCACCCCACTCTGTCAATGTCACGCACCCAGGGAAGAGCAGACTGACCGCACTCTGTCAATGTAATACACCCAGGGAAGAGCAGATTGATCCCACTGTGTCAATGTAACACACCCAGGGAAGAGCAGACTGACACCAGTCTGTCAATGTAACTCACAAAGGGAAGAGCAGACTGACCCCACTCTGTCAATGTAACCCACCCAGGGAAGAGCAGACCGACCCCACTGCGTCAATGTAACACATCCAGGGAAAAGCAGACTGACCCCACTCTCTCAATGTAACACACCCGGGGAAGAACAGACTGACCCCACTCTGTCAATGTAACGCACCCAGCGAAGAGCAGACTGACCCCACTCTGTCAATGTAACCCAGTCAGGTTAGAGCAGACTGACCACACTCTGTTAATGTAACCCACCCAGGGAAGAGCAAACTGTTTCCACTCTGTCTGTGTAACACACCCAGGGAAGAGCAGACTGACCCCACTCTGTCAATGTAACACACCCAGGGAAGAGCACACTGACCCCACTCTCTCAATGTAACACACCCGGGGAAGAGCAAACTGACCCCACTCTGTCAATGTAACACACACAGTGAAGAACAGACTGATCCCACTGTGTCAATGTAACACTCCCAGGAAAGTGCAGACTGACCCCTCTGTGTCAATGTAACACACCCAGGGAAGACAAGACTGACCCCACTCAGTCAATGTAACGCACCCAGCGAAGAGCAGACTGACCCCACTCTGTCAATGTAATCCAGTCAGGGTAGAGCAGACTGACCCCACTCTGTTAATGTAACCCACCCAGGGAAGAGCAAACTGTTTCCACTCTGTCTGTGTAACACACCCTGGGAAGAGCAGACTCACCCCACTCTGTCAATGTAACAAATCCAGGTAAGAGCAGGCTGACCACACTCTGTCAATGTAAGACACCCAGGGAAGTGCAGACTGACCCAACTCTGTCAATGTAACTCACCAAGGGAAGATACGACTGACCCCACTCTGTCAATGTAACACCCACTGGGAAGAGCAGACTGACCCCATTCTGTCAATGTAACTCACTCAGGGAAGAGCAGACTGACCCCACTCTGTCAATGTATCTCACAAAGGGAAGAGCAGACTGACCCCACACTGTCAATGTAACATATCCAGGGAAGAGCAGACTGACCCCACTCTGTCAATGTAACACACCCAGGGAAGAGCAGGCTGACCACACTCTGTCAATGTAACACACCCAGGGAAGAGCAGACTGACCACACTCTGTCAAAGTAACACCACCAGGGCATAGCCGACTGACCCCACTCTGTCAATGTAACACACCCAGGGAAGAGCAGACTGACCCCACTCTGTCAATGTAACACACTCAGGCCAGAGCAGACTGACCCCAGGCTGTCAATGTAACTCACAAAGGGAAGAGCAGACTGACCCCACTCTGTCAATGTAACCCACCCAGGGAAGAGCAGACTGACTCCACTCTGTCAATGTAACACACCCAGGGAAGAGCAGACTGACCACAGTCTGTCAATGTAACACACGCACAGAAGTGCAGACTGACCCCACTCTGTCAATCTAACACACCCAGGGAAGAGCAGACTGACCCCAGTCTGTCAATGTAACTCACAAAGGGAAGAGCAGACTGCCCCCACTCTGTCAATGTAACACATCCAGGAAAGAGCAGACTGACCCCTCTGTGTCAATGTAACACACCCAGGGCAGACAAGACTGACCCCACTCTGTCAATGTAACGCACCCAGCGAAGAGCAGACTGACCCTACTCTGTCAATGTAACCCACCCAGGGTAGAGCAGACTGACCTCACTCTGTTAATGTAACCCACCCAGGGAAGAGCAAACTGTTTCCACTCTGTCGATGTAACACACCCTGGGAAGAGCAGACTCACACCACTCTCTCAATGTAACCCACCCAGGGAAGAGCAGACTGACCCCACTCTGTCAATGTAACACCCCCAGGGAAGAGCAGACTGACCCCACTCTGTCAATGTAACACACCCAGGGAAGAGCAGACTGACCCCACTCTGTCAATGTAACACACCCAGGGAAGAGCAGACTGACCCCACTCTGTCAATGTAACACATCCAGGGAAAAGCAGACTGACCCCACTCTCTCAATGTAACACACCCGGGGAAGAACAGACTGACCCCACTCTGTCAATGTAACGCACCCAGCGAAGAGCAGACTGACCCCACTCTGTCAATGTAACCCAGTCAGGTTAGAGCAGACTGACCACACTCTGTTAATGTAACCCACCCAGGGAAGAGCAGACTGACCTCATTCTTTCAATGTCACTCACAAAGGGAAGAGCAGACTGCCCCCACTCTGTCAATGTAACACACCCAGGAGAGAGCAGATTGATCCCACTGTGTCAATGTAACACACCCAGGGAAGAGCAGACTGACCACAGTCTGTCAATGTAACTCACAAAGGGAAGAGCAGACTGACCCCACTCTGTCAATGTAACCCACCCAGGGAAGAGCAGACCGACCCCACTGCGTCAATGTAACACATCCAGGGAAAAGCAGACTGACCCCACTCTCTCAATGTAACACACCCGGGGAAGAACAGACTGACCCCACTCTGTCAATTTAACGCACCCAGCGAAGAGCAGACTGACCCCACTCTGTCAATGTAACCCAGTCAGGTTAGAGCAGACTGACCACACTCTGTTAATGTAACCCACCCAGGGAAGAGCAAACTGTTTCCACTCTGTCTGTGTAACACACCCAGGGAAGAGCAGACTGACCCCACTCTGTCAATGTAACACACCCAGGGAAGAGCACACTGACCCCACTCTCTCAATGTAACACACCCGGGAAAGAGCAGACTGACCCCACTCTGTCAATGTAACACACACAGTGAAAAACAGACTGATCCCACTGTGTCAATGTAACACTCCCAGGAAAGTGCAGACTGACCCCTCTGTGTCAATGTAACACACCCAGGGAAGACAAGACTGACCCCACTCAGTCAATGTAACGCACCCAGCGAAGAGCAGTATGACCCCACTCTGTCAATGTAACCCACACAGGGTAGAGCAGACTGACCCCACTCTGTTAATGTAACCCACCCAGGGAAGAGCAAACTGTTTCCACTCTGTCGATGTAACACACCCTGGGAAGAGCAGACTCACCCCACTCTGTCAATGAAACACCCCCAGGGAAGAGCAGACTCACCCCACTCTGTCAATGTCACGCACCCAGGGAAGAGCAGACTGACCGCACTCTGTCAATGTAATACACCCAGGGAAGAGCAGATTGATCCCACTGTGTCAATGTAACACACCCAGGGAAGAGCAGACTGACACCAGTCTGTCAATGTAACTCACAAAGGGAAGAGCAGACTGACCCCACTCTGTCAATGTAACCCACCCAGGGAAGAGCAGACCGACCCCACTGCGTCAATGTAACACATCCAGGGAAAAGCAGACTGACCCCACTCTCTCAATGTAACACACCCGGGGAAGAACAGACTGACCCCACTCTGTCAATGTAACGCACCCAGCGAAGAGCAGACTGACCCCACTCTGTCAATGTAACCCAGTCAGGTTAGAGCAGACTGACCACACTCTGTTAATGTAACCCACCCAGGGAAGAGCAAACTGTTTCCACTCTGTCTGTGTAACACACCCAGGGAAGAGCAGACTGACCCCACTCTGTCAATGTAACACACCCAGGGAAGAGCACACTGACCCCACTCTCTCAATGTAACACACCCGGGGAAGAGCAAACTGACCCCACTCTGTCAATGTAACACACACAGTGAAGAACAGACTGATCCCACTGTGTCAATGTAACACTCCCAGGAAAGTGCAGACTGACCCCTCTGTGTCAATGTAACACACCCAGGGAAGACAAGACTGACCCCACTCAGTCAATGTAACGCACCCAGCGAAGAGCAGACTGACCCCACTCTGTCAATGTAATCCAGTCAGGGTAGAGCAGACTGACCCCACTCTGTTAATGTAACCCACCCAGGGAAGAGCAAACTGTTTCCACTCTGTCTGTGTAACACACCCTGGGAAGAGCAGACTCACCCCACTCTGTCAATGTAACAAATCCAGGTAAGAGCAGGCTGACCACACTCTGTCAATGTAAGACACCCAGGGAAGTGCAGACTGACCCAACTCTGTCAATGTAACTCACCAAGGGAAGATACGACTGACCCCACTCTGTCAATGTAACACCCACTGGGAAGAGCAGACTGACCCCATTCTGTCAATGTAACTCACTCAGGGAAGAGCAGACTGACCCCACTCTGTCAATGTATCTCACAAAGGGAAGAGCAGACTGACCCCACCCTGTCAATGTAACATATCCAGGGAAGAGCAGACTGACCCCACTCTGTCAATGTAACACACCCAGGGAAGAGCAGGCTGACCACACTCTGTCAATGTAACACACCCAGGGAAGAGCAGACTGACCACACTCTGTCAAAGTAACACCACCAGGGCATAGCCGACTGACCCCACTCTGTCAATGTAACACACCCAGGGAAGAGCAGACTGACCCCACTCTGTCAATGTAACACACTCAGGCCAGAGCAGACTGACCCCAGGCTGTCAATGTAACTCACAAAGGGAAGAGCAGACTGACCCCACTCTGTCAATGTAACCCACCCAGGGAAGAGCAGACTGACTCCACTCTGTCAATGTAACACACCCAGGGAAGAGCAGACTGACCACACTCTGTCAATGTAACACACGCAGGGAAGTGCAGACTGACCCCACTCTGTCAATCTAACACACCCAGGGAAGAGCAGACTGACCCCAGTCTGTCAATGTAACTCACAAAGGGAAGAGCAGACTGCCCCCACTCTGTCAATGTAACACATCCAGGAAAGAGCAGACTGACCCCTCTGTGTCAATGTAACACACCCAGGGCAGACAAGACTGACCCCACTCTGTCAATGTAACGCACCCAGCGAAGAGCAGACTGACCCTACTCTGTCAATGTAACCCACCCAGGGTAGAGCAGACTGACCTCACTCTGTTAATGTAACCCACCCAGGGAAGAGCAAACTGTTTCCACTCTGTCGATGTAACACACCCTGGGAAGAGCAGACTCACACCACTCTCTCAATGTAACCCACCCAGGGAAGAGCAGACTGACCCCACTCTGTCAATGTAACACCCCCAGGGAAGAGCAGACTGACCCCACTCTGTCAATGTAACACACCCAGGGAAGAGCAGACTGACCCCACTCTGTCAATGTAACACACCCAGGGAAGAGCAGACTGACCCCACTCTGTCAATGTAACACATCCAGGGAAAAGCAGACTGACCCCACTCTCTCAATGTAACACACCCGGGGAAGAACAGACTGACCCCACTCTGTCAATGTAACGCACCCAGCGAAGAGCAGACTGACCCCACTCTGTCAATGTAACCCAGTCAGGTTAGAGCAGACTGACCACACTCTGTTAATGTAACCCACCCAGGGAAGAGCAAACTGTTTCCACTCTGTCTGTGTAACACACCCTGGGAAGAGCAGACTCACCACACTCTGTCAATGTAACACATCCAGGTAAGAGCAGACTGACCCTTCACTGTCAATGTAAGACACCCAGGGAAGTGCAGACTGACCCAACTCTGTCAATGTAACTCACCAAGGGAAGATACGACTGACCCCACTCTGTCAATGTAACACCCCCTGGGAAGAGCAGACTGACCCCATTCTGTCAATGTAACTCACTCAGGGAAGAGCAGACTGACCCCACTCTGTCAATGTATCTCACAAAGGGAAGAGCAGACTGACTCGAATCTGTCAATGTAACACACCCAGGGAAGAGCAGACTGACCACACTCTGTCAATGTAACGCACGCAGGGAAGTGCAGACTGACCACACTCTGTCAAAGTAACACCACCAGGGCATAGCCGACTGACCCCACTCTGTCAATGTAACACACCCAGGGAAGAGCAGACTGACACCACTCTGTCAATGTAACACACCCAGGGCAGAGCAGACTGACCACAGTCTGTCAATGTAAGACCCCCAGGGAAGAGCAGACTCACCCCACTCTGTCGATGTAACACCCCCAGGGAAGAGCAGACAGACCCAACTCTGTCAATATAACACACCCAGGGAAGAGCAGACTGACCCCATTCTAGCAAAGTTACACACCCAGGGAAGAGCAGACTGACCCCATTCTGTCACTGTAACACACCCACGGAAGAGCAGACTGACCTCACTCTGTCAATTTAACACCCCCAGGGAAGAGCAGACTGACCGCACTCTTTCAATGTAACACCCCCAGGGAAGAGCAGACTGACCCCACTCTGTCAATGTAACACACAGGGAAGTGCAGACTGACCCCACTCTGTCAATGTAACACACCCAGGGAAGAGCAGACTGACCCCACTCTGTCAATGTAACACACTCTGTAAAGAGCAGACTGACCCCACTCTGTCAATGTAAAACACACAGGGAAGGGCAAACCGACCCTACTCTGACAATGTAACACAGCCAGGGAAGAGCAGACTGACCCTTCTCTGTGAATGCAACACATCCAGGGAAGGGCAGACTGACCCCATTCTGTTAATTTAACACCCCCAGGGAAGAGCAGACTGACCCCACTCTTTCAATGTAACACACACAGGGAAGTGCAGACTGACCCCACTCTGTTAATGTAACTCACCCAGGGAAGAGCAGACTGACACAACTCTGTCAATGTAACACACCCATGGAAGAACAGACTGACCCCACTATGTCAATGTAACACACCCTGTAAAGAGCAGAGTGACCCCACTCTGTCAATGTAACACACACAGGGAAGAGCTGACTGACCCCACTCAGTCAATTTAACGCACCCAGGTTTGAGCACACTGACCCCACTCTGTCAACGTAACACACACAGGGAAGGGCAGACCAACCTAACTCTGTCAATGTAACACACCCTGCAAAGAGCAGACTGACCCCACTCTGTCAATGTAACACGCCCAGGTTTGAGCACACTGACCCCACTCTGTCAATGTAACCCACCCAGGAAAGAGCAGACTGACCCCACTCTGTCAATGTAAAACACCGAGGGAAGAGCAGACTGACCCCACTCTGTCAATGTAACACACCCAGGGAAGAGCAGACTGACCCCACTCTGTCAATATAACACACCCAGGGAAGAGCAGACTGGCCCCACTCTGTCAATAAAACACCCCCAGGGAAGAGCAGACTCACCCCACTCTGTCGATGTAACACCCCCAGGGAAGAGCAGACTGACCCAACTCTGTCATTATAACACACCCAGGGAAGAGCAGACTGACCCCATTCTGTCAATCTAACACACCCAGGGAAGAGCAGACTGACCCCACTCAGTCAATGTAACACACACAGGGAAGAGCAGACTGACCCCACTCTGTCAATGTAACACACAGGCAGGAGCAG
>NW_027310393.1:0-87417 GCF_047496795.1 Chiloscyllium punctatum
ATGTTCTATAGGGGATGAGGAGAGAGGGGAAAAGAGAGAGGGGAGAGGAGAGAGAAGATATGGGAGGGGGAGAAGGGAGAGGAGAGAGTGGTGAGAAGTGAGAGGAGAAGAGAGAGGGTAGAGGGAGGAGGAAGGGGAGAGGGGATGATGAGAGAGGGGAGGGGGAGATGAGAGGAGAGGAGAGAAAAGAGGGGGAGAGGGGAGAAGTGAGGGGAGGGGAGAGAGGGAAATGAGAGAGGGGGAAGAGAGAGAGGGGAAGAGACAGAAAGAGGGGGAAGAGAGTGAGGGGAGGACAGTGTAGGGGAGGAGAGGGGGAGGATAGAGGGGGATGAGAGAGATGGGGTGGAGAGAGAGTGGGCGAGAGGGAAGGAGAGAGAGGGGAGGAGAGAGAGGGGGAGCAGAGAGAGTGGGTGGAGTTAGGGGCAGGAAGGAGAGAGTGAGGAAAGAGAGGGGAGGTTAGGGGAGGATGGAGCAGGGAGGAGAGAGTGGGGAGGGGAGGGTGTGTGAGGAGAGAGGGTGAGGAGAGAGGGGAGGAGAGAGAGTGGGGACCGAGAGAGGGAGGAGAGAGAGGGGAAGTTAGGGGGAGGATGGAGAGGGGAGGAGAGAGAGGGGAAGAGAGAGGGGGAGGGGAGGGAGTGGGAGGAGAGAAGGGGAGGATGGAGTGGGGAAGAAGAAAGGGGGAGGAGAGAGGAGGCGGAAGAGAGGGGCGGAAGAGAGAGGTGGAAGACTGAGAGTGGGAGGATGGGGTAGAGAGCAGCAGGAGGAAAGGAGAGTGTTAGAGATGGGGAGGAGGTGAGTGGGTGAGGTGTGGGTGCGAGGAGGAGGAGAGCAGAGGTGGATTTTAGCGGGGAGAGAAGAGGTGAGGGGGAGGAGGTGGTGGGGTGGAAAGAGGGAGTAGACAGCAGGAGGGTGTGGGAGCAGAAGAAGGTGGCGAGGAGAGTTCGAGGGGACACAGCAGTTAGAGGTGGGAGAGGAGGAAAGGTAGTATTGTGAAACACTGCAGAAACGAACGACTTCCTTACTTTTGCTCCGACTGACCATACTCCGTGAAATTTTCCCCTAACATCTGTCCTATACCTACAACCCCTTAATTTAATTTTGAGGATTTTTGCTGCTGGAAGTTACCTCAGAAACCCTGTTAACTCGTAATGTACTGAGCGAATCGCAAAACAGTAAGCATTTAACACGGAACACAAATAAAACTGGCATGCCGAATGCATTTTCAGACAGAGAGATACATGAATGCTAAATGTGAGACAGTCCGAGGGCATGAGTCATAAAGTAATCTCACAACTAACAACAGGACAATTCCAAACTACTCTTTCAAACATACTGCAGCCTTAGTGCACCAACACTTCCCAGACAATGCTGAAAAGAAAGAAAGAAAGAACATAATAAGAACGGGCCATAAAAAGTCAATTTCACTAATCCCTGTCTCGATTAGATTACCTTTCCGTTCCGATGTCTTCAGAACGGAAATGAAGTAAATGGGAGATATTCAATAACATATGACTCGAAATTCATTGGAACGATTTTCCCATTGGCCAGAAAACCAAATAACGACGAGTCGAGTCACCGCAGGACTTTGTTTCACAACAGCGATGAAGTAACAATCTCCATTCGCTTCCAGTAAAAACTCAAATTGCCTGGAACATAAAGCACCTGTACAGCTGTTTGCGATTGTCTGTGCGGGAGGCAAGCACTACCATGACAGCACAGACACTTTGTGAAAATCTGCACTCTCCCACACCACAGTTAACTCTCCAGGAATCGTACCGAAATCCTCAACTTGCCTGGAACGTAAAGCAGCTTGAGCCCGCGATTTACCGTGTGGGAGGCAAAATCGATCATGACAAGACAGACACTGGCGCCTGTCTCCACAAAGCAAACTCCCAGTCCTGCTTTTTATTTGAACACGCCGCAGCCACAGAAATTGCAGTGGGGGGACTCAAGCCTAAGCTTCTTTCGTCATTGAGTTCTGAAGCAGGAACTTCTGGCTCCTTTGCTACCCTTCATAGGGCTGACTCGGTTCGAAGAGTGAAATTTCCTGTGTCTGATCTGCAGTATATCCTGCAGGAGTTTGAGACAGCGCCATCCTCCCTGTGACATGTACGTGCTGGATAACATTCTGTTGTGTCATGTATCCCGGCTTTGCCAATATCACCGTTGTTTAACTCCCACCATCCTGTTGGTCGAACTGTGATTCCAGTCAAAATCACAAATGTGTAACAAAACACCTTAGCTGTGCTGGCTCTCTGCAGAGATAAATGTGCTTCTCTTTTCGTATCATTCTCTTGCCATCTCCCTGTAACTCTACACATTTTTGCTTTCAACATGAACATTGAATTAGTTTTTCAATAACTCGATTGAAACTGTGTCTTTGTCAATGTCAGACCCTAACCATTCCCTTTGTGAAAACATTTTTCCTCATGTACATTTTTCTTCTTTTACTAATGTCTTTAAAACTCTGCCGAATCGTTCTCGATCCTTTCAGACGGAGGGAGCATTCCCCCTTCCTTATTCCCTCTGTCTAACCCACTCATGTCTTGGAAAGGTTTAACCAGGCCAGGTTTTGGCCTTCTGCTCTCCAAGGAGACCTGTCCCACCTTTCCAAATGACCTTTCTTGTTGACATTCCTCGTACACAGCACCATTCTCATCAACCTGTTCAGCGCTGGTTTCAATCATTTCACGTCCCCACTTCCTAAATTTTCACCCCCAGAACTGTGTGAATATCCAGGTGGTGGATTTACTCAGAGTGGGGTTCTGTGGGTGAACATCCTCTAACACTTGTTTCAGTTTCACCACATGTGGTACTGTGCCATGCCCACTACAATGACACTTTTGACCCCAAAACTCAAAGGTATTTCAAAGGGTGCAACTTAATGATTTACATCTTGTTATCAAATAGTTGATCGGACGACCGAACAAAAGTGAAATCAAACCACCAAGTCTCGATGGCGATTTGAAGTCAGACATTCTCCCATGCCAGTATTAACACAAGCTGCTGAGCGAAGGTCGTGCCCTAGACACTTTTACATTGCCAACACCAAACCAGCTGAAATTCGGTCAGGTCCAACTACATCCCAATTTGTTCTCATATTTCTAAGCATCAAAGTGTTTTAAGAATATCGCCTTGTCATTTTGTCTCCTTGTTCACGGGACAGTGCTGTTTATCCCTTCTGCTTGGAATAAGTTGTCTCCATCGGCAGAGTATTCAGCTATTTCCCTCCACCGACAAGCAGTGTGAGGGGAGGCAAGCGCGGTTATGCTCTAAAGCTCGCTCTCATCGGCACGGCCAGTTCCATCAAGTGCTGGGAATCAGCAAGTTCGATTGGGAGTTTCCTGCAAATACCATTTATCTGAGCCAACGATAAAATGTTGAGCTGGTGGGTAAGACACAAATGTACTCCGGACTCTCTACCCTTAGGTAAATTCATGTGAGGGCATTTTTGTGCAGCCTGTTTGCTGTTCAAAATCCATCTTCACACAGCAATCCTGCAGAAAGGCTTTTGTAACAGTAACATCGGCTTCTTTGCTGCAATCGGGCAGCAGTGAACAACTGAGCCCCAACTTTCCCAGATAAAGACAATCCGAGTGAAAGTCTCACTCACTGAGAGCCATCCCGACTTCCCTGAGCTTCGGTGCTGTCGACAGTTTAACGCAGAAGATAGGGTTAACAATGAGACTTTGTTTCACCATCAGCCACTCTGTCCCAGAGACAGGAAGAGAGACAGCATCAATGCGTGGCGTCACTCACGCGCTGACAGAAGCTGTTCAGCCCATTACGTCCATAGCGACTCTCTGCCGCTTGTATATCCCTGTGGTTATTCATAGTTGGTGATGTATGTCCTAATAATGCGGAGCTGTCCCTTTATAGCAAATTCTGTCTCCAACAAATTGATTCAATTTTAATTCACAGCTTTTCATTTCACATGGAGAACACTGCTATGTGAAAAGGCCTGGGAAATAACTGCAGGGCGTCATGCGCATAATGCTTTCTACAACTGATTTCTCTCACCTTTACCAGTTTATTCCCAGCTCTGGCAAGAGAATTTGCGAATCAGACCAAAGCACACCAACAGAGAACAGGAAAAGAGCTTACAGAACTTCACAAGTGTGTTTCCTCATTTGTGTAAATTTCCCGTGTGTATCGGTATGAAATATTCATTTCAGACACATTGAATGAAAGGAAGCGGAAAGTGAAAGAACATGCAATGCGTAGAATGGTGATCTATTATAGAGAAACACTGGAGGGGGCAGTACACACACTAAAACATGGAATTGTCAACGAGTAGAGGATGTTTTCAGTCTATTATTTTCATGGTTATGATTCCAATACGCTCCCACTGGGCCGCTCTGTTAACGCTGACCATAGCAGATTCACAGTCTTCAGCTTTTCATCTGGCTTGTGGCATGTACCTCAGAGGATGATTTCAAAAGGCCTTCATTGTTATTGTGTGACACACTGTGGCGCGGATGTGTCCCGGCTGTATCAATATAACCAGTGACTAACTTGCCATATTCTGTTGGTTTAACTGTGCTTTCACTCAGAGTCACAAAATATGTCACAGTGCAAAGTGAGGCTATGCAGCCCCCAAACAATACGGAAATGTCTATGTCGATCGATTGATTGACTTTATTTGATTGATTGATTGTCACATGCACCTCAGTACAGTGAAAACTTTTGTTTGCGATTGGTAAAGGTGGATCATACCAATCAAGGACATGCAGATCACAGCATAAGTAAAGCAAAATTTTGGACAGATTAAGACTTTCAGGTTACTCCGCACAGGACGTGCACTCGGCAAAATCCACATTCACAGGATCAGCATCAAATGAAGTTAGGGAATCCATTTCTCAGTCTTGTAACGACCTCCAAGAAGTTGCTGTTGTGTGTCTTTAAGCTTCGGTACCTTGTTCTGAACTCGAGCCCATCAACATTATATCTTCTGCGTCAAAAATTGAACCAAATTCAAAGCTCCAGTACTCAAGTGTGACTTCTTACACGTACATCACCCACCCGAGGCGATATCACACCCAAGACCAACAAGTCAGACCCGCAACAGAAGCATGATCCATAAATCAGGTGAGTTTCCTTGTTTAAAAAATCGGGGTTTTCTGTTGTTTCGGAGTGAAGGCCACCCTGAATTTTAATAACAGCTCCTTGTCATTCTGACTTCCGGTTCCCCCGAGGCTGTGCTAGCCACTTCTTTTGCGAGGGGGCTCCCATCATTGGCAGTTGGATGAACTCATCTTCAATTGGCAATTAGTGTTATGGGAAAGAAACATGAACGCGCTTTTCAGCCCACTATCAAACACGGGGTTGTGGAGCGCGGGAGGGGGTTAGAAGTAGTGGAAGTTATGGAAATTCTAGAAAGCTGTACAAAAGAGAGATCACGCATGCACAGGACTTAATATTCTTTAGGGAACCTTGTGCAAATAACGCCATCTGAGACAGATAGAAATGTGAAAAACTGCAGGGAAAGAGAGAATCTCTCCCAGTCATCTGTGTCTGTGTCCTTCTCGAAGTCACAGCGAGAGAGCCCTGCTGTCTGTATCAGCATGGGATGTTTCAGCAGCAATTCCAGTCGCTCAGGTATGTTGCACCTGATAAGTATAAGTTTTATCACGTTATCATCTGCTCAGAGAACAGATTTCACAGCTCACATCATCCCGGAGTGACAGGGAACAGAAGAGATTCAGACCATCATCTGAATACTTCCTTGGGAGAAAACGGATGTGGGAGAGCAAACAGTCCCAACCAGTGCATGTTCCCAGCATTTACAATCTTGGTCTGTGTGACAACAAAAGCAGGAACCAGAAAATGTTTATCTTGTTTCTTAAAGCAGGCGTGAAAATTTGCAGAGCATAGATACATCTCCCTGCTGTTAGTGAAATGATGAAAAGCAGAGTACAGTTCACAGATAATCGTCTAACCTCTGGGTTATGGGCTCAGCACGCTCCAACTGTGACCCTCTGCTCACCGGATTTGAACACAAACAAAATCTGTTGAAACGGATTCTGTGAGGAATTGAAACCAATGGAATGAAAAGCCCCTTGAGAGCGGGATGTAACATTATCTGTGTAGGGATCGTTTACCAGACTGGAGGAGAGTGCGCAGTGCTGTTTCCATGAGTCAATAACAGGATGGATAGATTGAATCAGCGTCGAATGTTATTGGAGGGAGCCCTGTCACCGAGACACACTGTTCCTTTTGTACAATGGTGGAAAAGCACGGACATTTTGTGTAGAGGGGACAATTTCAAAATCGTTAATGAGGCAAAATGCACAAATGAGCGAAACAACACAGCAACCACAGAAACTGGTGCTACGTGACGGGGTAAACTCCCTCTGCTAATGTAAACCAACAAATCAGAAAGGATTCAACCCGTGCTGTCTTCTGTTAAAATTCCAGAGGCAAAGAACCAACCTGAAAATCACTACTTAAAGTTAAAAATAACAACTTTATTACTTTTTATTGACAGAGAATAATCAACCTACAACTCCTTTCTCTAAACCTTCTGCTCTGCAATACCTTCCCTCACCCCGACTCCAATAACTTTTTTTAAAAAGTTCACATTTAAAAACCAGCTAGTTGTCGAATCTTCTCTTTGTATCTTCCTCTGTAGATTTTTTTCTCCAGGTCGGTGTTGATGCTTTTTTTCTATGCAATCTATTTCTCCAGATAGGCACCTCTTGGAGATTTTACTAGCATCCTACATCTGTTGGTCTTTTATCTGCTCTCTTTGCTGTTCTTTGCCGTTCTGGGTAACTGTTCCAAATGTCTGATATTTGTCCCACAAAACGTCGGACCGTTTCATTGGTTTAAACATTGTAAAAATACCAAATTCAAACTTGATTGGGACCTAATTTATACTGATTGGCCGAATTCAAATTTGATTTTTGTATGCATGTAGCTCAGTTCTTAGTCGTTTTGACCAAATGTTATATTGTTACCTTTTTCTGGACTCCTTGTGCTAGCCAGACATTTCAGCACCATTAAAAGTACGATAAACCAACAACTTCATAACACCGGCATTTGCCAAGAAAGTCGATTTCTCTCAATATCGCTCTCTATTAAGCTCATGTGCCTGAGATTTGAACAATCTCCGATCAATGTTATTCAAAACTGTCTTTATTCTCATAACCTCAGATTTAACACGCCTCCTTACTTATGTCTAACAATATTAATTTATTTCGCACTGTGTTACTTCAGCACACGTTTAGAAGAAATAAAAATGAGAACAACAGTCATCGATGTGACTGTGATTTGACCTAATGTGCTGAAGCCAATAGATTCAGCTGTCAGTGAAATAGCCTTCATCTTTCCTGTACCAGTAATGAGATTGCATAGCATAGTAGTAAGTTTTCATGAGTTGAATTAGACCGAGCATCATTTCTCAGGGTGGAATTTACTGATGAAATACACGGGGGTTGGGGGGTTCAATTTGGTTAGGAAGGATATGGTCAGAGTTCACTTGATACAAAATCGTTAGCGACGATGGAAATGAGATTTACTGGGAGGTCTCGCCACGAGAAAAGAAAAGAAGGGATTCAATGGGATGGTGGAATAGATGAAGATTCAGGCGACATAAATCAGGAATGACTGAGTAGTGTCCTAATAGAGGTTTTCCAGCGGATGTGAGGTTGGTAAGGGTAAATAAGAGGGAAAATACCTGGTTCAGGTGAGTGTATAACTAGAGGTTAGAGCTTCAAATCAACGAGGAACGACAACGAAGTTTGCAGTTACTTTTTATTCTCAATTTTTGAAATCGGAGATTACTTTTCAAACAGCAAAAGAATTTTAGAAGATTATTCTAGCATATTTGAAAGGCCAGTTTCAGACACACAGTGGCGAATTTAACACAGGCAGGGATTCTGGGCTGCCTGGTTTGTGAGGCAAAAGTGACACACTCACAGATTGTTAAGCATTCATCGGAAAGAAATTGCATAATACTTCAACTGAACATGTTAAGTGTAAGAAGAGCTGGTGGTGTTGAAAGGTGTAGCAGCTGATTCTCCGTGAAATACTACAGATTGTTAATGTACTGAGCTGTGCGTTTTAGCTTTGCATTAAATCGAAGCCGGTTAGCTGTGTCTGCTGGCTAACTGGTTTATGGTACAGAGTGAGACTAACAACGTGGGATTAATTGTCGCACTCTCTCAGGTTGCCAAAAGGGTCATCATCTCCACCTCGCATGCGATCTGTAATGCAATTGTGACTCGAGTGAGTAGGAATCGACCTGTCAATGTCAAGCACAATTATCTCTGCCATCTGTTGCCTTGAACATTTGGTCACAATGACCAGGGACGGGACTGAGTCCATTTAATACTCACTGATCTCCTCCTGCAAAATCCAGCGACAAGACTCGTCCTGATTCCTGGTGGAACCCTCTGTTCCACACATCAGCAAAACTATTTGTCATAACTTTACCAGATTCACTATTAAGATGCAATCTACCAAAGAGATAAATCTAATTCCTTCCAAACCGTTAAATGAGCTGTGTGAGATTGCAGAAAACAGGATTATCTGAAACGAATTTAACAACCTTATCAAGAATGTAATCCAGTGCAGTGTCAGGATTTGAAAAAGGTCATCAAGCTCAAATATCACCTCTGTTTCTCGATCCACAGATGGTTAATTACCCGGGGAATATGTGCAATTTTAACGGTTAATAATTGATAACTTTCCCAAAGACAGAACAATCCCACAAATAAGAAACTGGAGTTTTAGAATCGATGCTGCTTTATTCAACATTAATCTTCTACTACGCTTCAGTCTAATGCTCCAAACATTCCTGATCAACGTCAGTAAAAGTAGCTTTAGATAAGGATTGAAATTACAACTGCAGCGTTTTTGCACGTTGTAAAGGACCAAGCCCTAATCAGTTGCTCCACTGGAGCCCACCGGCTGCAAGCCGATAACGTGCCGTATTCGTTCCTCTGGGACCTTCGACCCGCCTGTTCTACATTTGCTGTGGTTCTGAAATTACAGCTAAGGCAGAGAAGGAGGAACTGATATGGTCCTGTGTCTTCGAGCATCAGGTTCAGGAAATGGGACACAGAAAACAGATGTGCAAAGTAGACTTGATTGCCAATGCCTCATCTTCACCGTGGATATCCAATCCCTCTACACCTCCATCCGCCATGACCAGGGCCTCCAACCCCTCCGTTTTTTCCTCTCCAGATGTCTCCAAGAGCACCCTTCCACTGACACTCTCATTCGTTTGTTCGAACTAGTCCTCACCCTTAACAATTTCTCCTTTGAATCCTCCCACTTCCACCAGAATAAAGGGGTATCCATGGGCACACGTTTGGTCCCCAGCTATGCCTATCTCTATGTTGGCTACGTAGAGCAGTTGACCTTCCGTAATTACACCGTCAACACTCCCCACCTCTTCCCCCGCTACATTGATGACTGTATTGGCGCCACCTCGTGCTCCCGCGAGGAGGTTGAGCAATTCATCAACTTCACCAATACCTTCCACCCTGACCTTAAATTTACCTGGACCATCTCTGACACATCGCTCCCCTTCCTGGACCTCTCCATCTCCATTAGTGACGACCGACTTGACACTGACATTTTTTACAAACCCTTCCGACTCCCACAGCTGCCTGGATTACATCACTTCCCAACCTACCTCTTGCAAAAATGCTTTGCCGTATTCCCAATTCCTCCGCCTCTGCAGTAACTGCTCCCAGGAGGACCAGTTCCACCACAGAACACAGCAGATGGCCTCCTTCTTTAGAGACAACAATTTCCTTTCCCACGTAGTTAAAGATGCCCTCCAACGCATCTCATCCACATCCCGCACCTCCGCCCTCAGACCCCACCCCTCCAACCGCAACAAGGACAGAACGTCCCTGGTGCTCACCTTCCATCCTACCAACCTTCGCAAAAACCAAATCATCCACCCACATTTCCGCCACCTCCAAACAGACCCCACCACCAGGAGAATATTTCCCTCCCCACCCCTTTCTGCCTTCCGCAAAGACCGTTCACTCCGTGACTGCCTGGTCAGGCCCGCCTACAACCCACCCTCCCATCCTGGCACTTTCCACTGCCACTGCAGGAACTGTAAAACATGCGCACACACCTCCTCCCTCACCTCTATCCAAGACCCTAAAGGAGCCTTCCACATCCAGCAAAGTTTTTCTTGCACATCTGCTCATATCATTTATTGTATCCGTTGCTCCCGATGCGGTCTCCTCTACATTGGGGAGACTGGGTGCCTCCTAGCAGAGCATCTCCGGGACACCCGCACTAATCAACCACAACGCCCCATGGCCCAACATTTCAACTCCCCCTCCCACTCTGCCGAGGCATGGAGGTCCTGGGCCTCCTTGACCGCTGCTCCCTCACCACCAGACGCCTGGAGGAAGAACGCCTCATCTTCCGCCTCTGAGCACTACAACCCCAGGGCATCAATGTGGACTTCAACAGTTTCCTCATTTCCCCTTCCCCCACCTCACCCTAGTTCCAAACTTCCTGGTCAGCAATATCCCCATGACTTGTCCGGACTTGTCCTACATGCCCATCTGGTTTCCCACCTATACACTTCACCCTCTCATTCCTGACCTATCACCTTCATCCCCTCCCCCACTCACCCATTGTACTCTATGCTACTCTCTCCCCACCCCCACCCTCCTCTAGCTTATTTCTCCACGCTTCAGGCTCACTGCCTGTATTACTGATGAAGGGCTTTTGCCTGAAACGTCGATTTCGAAGCTCCTTGGATGCTGCCTGAACTGCCGTGCTCTTCCAGCACCACTAATCCAGAATCTGGTTTCCAGCATCTTCCGTCATTGTTTTTAAATCCTTGATTGAAAACTGGTTTTCTGTGGATCGCTGCGTTGTTTACAGACAATGTTATATTTTCGCTGTCACAGTGCTTCTCATTCGGGCTGCTACAATTTAGCACAGAATTCGATTCAACGACATTTCACTAACCTCCTTCCACAAGTTCCTAGAGACAACATGAAACATACTGCACTCATCATCAATCTTCACCATGGCTACATACAAGGATATGTTGCACAATTTTCATGAATACTGAGGAAAAAGAATATCATGCAAGAGTAAATTGATTTTCAGTTTAAATTGTAAAGTGATAAGAATTCAAAGTGAGATAGTGAATGCCCGAAATTCATGTTTATTACCGTGGCCAGAACTCTAGCCAGGAAAAGGGAAAATCTGTCGATGAATCCCCAATATCCACACGCTTGCTTGCTCCATGTGGCCAGTTTAAAAACTGTGTGAAGGAGCATGCAGTCTGACAGAGCGGCTGGGAGAATCCTCCTCTGTCTGATCTAAAGCTGCAACAGGAGCGATGTATTCCAGCTGTGAGAGCAGTGGGATAAAGGGGAGGACCTTGATATTCCGTGGTGTAGATTCACAGGGTCGTCATCATGTTATTGTTTAAAACCCTCTCTTAGAAACAGCACAGACAGCGAGGAATAGGAGGGGGCCATTTCACCCGCCAGCGCTACTCCGCCATTTTATATCATTATGGCTGAGCGAATACGTCAATGTCTTTTCCCAGCCCATCCACATCAACCTGTCGCCCAAAGGGAAAAAGACACTTAATAAACCGAAAAACTCTGTGTAACTGTGGGAGGGAAATGTGCAAGAGACAGTGAGCTTATGCAATGGAATTCTTGGCTGATCATATTTCAAATGATATGATTCCCTCAAAACTCACCACCAAGAAGGTGAGGAGTCTTCTCTGGTCAGTAGCGGGGACGAGAACTCCAGACGACGGGAACTGATGATGAATCAGCAGAACAATCATTGATTCAGTTGAAATCTGAAGTAAACGCCGATTGTGATGGGACTCAAGCCCACAAACATTGAATCGCAATCTTAACAATGCAGTAGAGGTCCAACACGTCTCCCATTGGGCTGCAGAGCTGTGCTCACCTCCATGTTACTGCACACAACGTTACGGTCTTCAAGTCTTTCAAAAAACTTTAGTTTATCCTCGCCCCACTTTCCAGTACCTGATCCTTATCCGTGCATGCTCTAGCTCCTCAAGTGTTCGGCTAAATACTCCTGAAGTGTTTTGATGATCCTTAGCTTTACCACATGTTCAAACAGTGAGTTCCAAACAAACAACACTCTCAGGGTGTAATCATTCTTCCTAAATCTTCTCTGAACATTCTCTCTCTATTTTTTCATCTATGTCCCTGGTTATCAAGCCTTTCAATAAGAAGTTTATTACTGCCACACATATCTCATCCCTTTCTGTGCACATTAATCAATTTCTCTCTCAGCTTTCTCTGCTCTCAGATAAAGATCCCCAGACGAGCTCATCCATCTTTCCAGTGGCGTGAGTGTAGTGTTATAAAAGCACAGCCGGTCAGGCAGCATCCGAGGAGCAGGAGAATCGATGTTCCGGTCATAAGCCCCTCATCAGGAATGAGGATTTTGAGTCGGGATTGAGGGAGAGGAATGTGGTTGGTGGTCAGGTGTTGGGAAAGTGGATGAATGTGAGAGAGAATGTGATAGTTCAGAAGGGGGATTGATGGACGGGTCCGGAGAGCAGTGCTTAGTTGGGACTGAGATAATATGGGGGAATGCGAAATGAGGGAGCTATTGAAATACACATTTATCCCGTGTGGTTTCACGGTCCTAAGTTGGAATATGAGACGTTCTTCCTCCAGGCATCGGCTGGTAATGGAATGGTGGTGGCTTGTGTTTGAAACATCGATTCTCTTCTCCTCAGATCCTGTCTGACGTGCTGTGCTTTTGCAGCACGACGCTGTCGACTCTGAGCTCCAGCACCTGCAGCCCTCACTTTCCCTTATCTTTGCAGGGGGAATGGTCTAACTCAGGCACCACCTTGGTAAATCTCCTCTGACCACCCTCCCGTGCAAACACACGTTTCCTGAAGGCTGGCAATCAGAACAGAACAAAATTATCCGAAGAAAAGCAGAAATATCTGAACAAAATCAGCAGGTCTAGTGCATCTAGGAGAGATTTTCGAACCAAACGATCCGCCTTTGGAACTAATGGCATGTGTAGGTGGGGCCAGGACCCTGAAAGAAGCTGCACAGCGTCTACAATGATTGAACTCGATGTTGGGTACTGAAGATTGCACGGTGTCTCAGCAGGAAATGATGTGCCACTCTTCCAACTCGCGCTGTGCTATGCGGGAACTCTGCAGCAGACCAAACTGAAATGGAGGCATGGAAACACAGTGGGATGTTGCAGTGACAGGAACGTGGAAGCTCAGGGTCTTTTATTGCTTGCAGACAGAACGTAGGTGTACACACGTTTGTCACCCACTCTGTTTTTCTCTACCCAGTTAGACGAGATCACATTGTAAGCAGAAAATGCAGTTTGCTAAATTGAGTGATGGGCAGATAAATCACTGGCACCTTACACAATGAGGAGGGACATCATAACAGTGCAGCATTACACCTTCTGAGATTTCGTAAAATGGTGTCATAAGGGGAAGTGTTTGGGGTCAAGGAGGATTGGACGAGGATGTACAGATAGAAATTGTCCTGCATTGTGCTGGTATTCAGTTGTTTGGGCTAGTGGAGAAAGGGCAGTAGAATGCATACCTTCCAGAGCTTCCTGCTATAAGCAAACATCTAATACGGAGCAAAACTACTTAATGATTTTCATGCCAACACCGACACTCGGTACAGCTTACAGAAGTCACGTGCTTACACTGTCACTGTCAGTCTGTCTCCCCGGGAGCAGTAGTACTCCCCCACGTTGATTCAGACAGCACAGTTCTTCCTGTGACATATCCCTTCGAGAATGGAAGGACAGCTATTAATAATCCGTCCTTGGAATGGAGTATCTGTATTGCTCAATAAGAATTGCGTAACTATCCTAACTCCTTTTTAAAATCACTTGACCCATAGCCTTGTATGTCTTGGCATCACAAATTGACATCTGAATACTTCGGAAAGTTATGTGGATTTCCCCTCTCCGACCCTTCCATAGACTGTGTTCCAGATTTCAACCACCCACTGTTTCAAAACGTTTTTCCACGCAATCACTCCAATGTTTCTGCCTCTGACCTTAAATCGATGGCCTCCCCCGTGATCGATAGCTCCATCAAAGCGAAAGGTGTATTTCAGACTATGATATTCATTTCCATCGGTACTTTGTAGATCTTAATCATGCCACCCACCACCCCCCAATCTCCTCTGCTCTACGAAAAACAACTCCAGTTTGTCCAATCTCTATTCTTCAGCCCAGACAATATCCTGGCAAGTCTTCCCTGCATCGTTTCCAGTGCTGTCACATCCCTGCTATAATGTGAATTGCATAACTTCACACAATAGTCTCACTAGAGCTGAATGAACAAGTAAATGATGCGAAAGTCCACAGAAACTGATTTTTTTGCATAAAGTTTCTTTTCCTCAATGCTGCCCTGTGCCTTTTTCCTGAGCCTGATGTTTCAATAATCGCTGGACCATGTCAGTAAAAGCTGAGACATGAGGATTGATCTCACAACCGCAGTATCGAAATGGATCAACTGGTTTGAAGGTCCCGATGGTGAGACTTGGGCATGGTCACCCACCAACAGTGAGCGCAGCAGGACAGGTTGAACGAGATCAATGCGAAAGTGATTTTAAGGGAAATGGGAAGGCGAACTTAAAGGAGTTAAGTGATTGCGGGAGGGAGGGAATTCTCCGAGAATGGGTGAGTCTCAATCCTGGTATATGACTCGCAGAGATGTGAGAGAGAGAGGGGTTTGATGGGGAAAAAATTATAATCTCTGGGAATGCTTTCATGTAAAATCAACTAATTCCTTTCTGTGGTTGTTCAGCATGAGTCACAAGGAGCAAAATGCCGTGACTCGGATTCGAACGAGCCGACTGCGGCCACAATGCAGAATATTTTAACATTCAAACCATCACGGTGTCATGCAGAGACACGTGTTTAAATGCAGCAATAATTACAGTGACAGAGATGTTACGAAGAGTAGCAGATGCACAACAGGAATATTAGGCGACCGGTAGCAGATATGTGGGAATTCCCAATTAGCTGAATCTTTAAATTCCATATCCCCAGACGCTGTGTTGCTTTCATCGAGGACTGCATGTTGAAGACTGAGTTTGATAGATTTCTGTCAAGAAAAATGTTCACGGGATATTGGTGTAATGTATGTTTCAATAACAATGTGTTATTAACAATGTGTTAATAACAGTTTCTTCACAAACTTCCCCACACAAGGAAGTACCCATTGCTGCAGTCAGACACACAACCCGAGTTCGAGAACCGGAATCAGATAAACTTGGTGGCGCAGCCGCAAATACCAAGTGGGGGACGAAATGAGCACGTGAAGCTCTTCTGTGGCACCAGTGACATGATTTTTAAAGGCGCCGTCGTGGAGTCATAGAGTCATAGAGATATACAGCATGGAAGCAGACTCTTTG
Organism: Chiloscyllium punctatum; assembly: GCF_047496795.1. Classification (NCBI taxonomy): domain Eukaryota; kingdom Metazoa; phylum Chordata; class Chondrichthyes; order Orectolobiformes; family Hemiscylliidae; genus Chiloscyllium; species Chiloscyllium punctatum. The sequence goes on from NW_027310393.1 coordinate 15,405, forward strand.
GTCCATGCCGACCAGATATCCCAACCCAATCTAGTCCCACCTGACAGCACCCGGCCCATATCCCTCCACACCCTTCCTATTCATATACCCATCCAAATGCCATTGAAATGTTGCAATTGTACCAGCCTCCACCACTTTCTCTGACAGCTTATTCCATGCACGCACCACCCTGTGTATGAAAAAGTTACCCCTTAGGTCTCTTTTATGTCTTTCCATTCTCAATCTAAATCTATGCCCTCTCTTTCTGGACTCCCCGACCCCAGGGAAAAGACTTTGCCAACTTATCCAAGTGCGTGAAATGCTGCGGCTGGGATTGCTTCTTGTCAAAGGCGAGGTGAAAGGGTCTTAATTTATTATATTATTAAGATTCATCAGCAGCATTAACCCGCAATGAGAATTGGCACAGAGGAAGCTTGATGGAGCTTCAAGTGAGAGGCTGATGTATTGAAAGCATTGTAAGAGATTTTCTTTAACAACATGGTATTTTGTTACTTTGACAGTAAGAACTGCTTTTGCTCACATCGTCTCCACATCAGTCCCTTGTTACAGTAAACATTCCAATCCAGCGTACATTGCTTCCATTCGAACACTGAAACGGGTCGTACTCTCTCTCAATCTGGGATGATCTGAATTGACAATGTCATTCTTTGAATGGAGAAATGCAGCAGGGAGTTGTGTGTGCAGCAGTGATCTATTGGACTAGTAATCTTTGGAGACTGGAATGCGGCAGCGGCTGTTAATTAAATTCGATGAATAAAATCTGGAAAATAAACCCAATCTCAGGAACAGAGACAATAACTATATCTTGCTGAAAACTCATTCATTCATGTCCCTTCGAAAGGGAAATTTGCCGACAGTAAAGAGTCCTGTCGACATGTGACTCCAGGCCACAACAATGTGGTTCACCCATGAATGCCCTATGACTCAGTTCAAGGTGAATTAGAATGAACCACAAGTGCTCTTCAGACCAATGATCGCCACCTTCCGTGGGAGAATAAGGAAGAATAAAAATACATGGACAACAGGCAAAGTGGGAATCGTGTCTATGGGGACTCCAATTCAACAGATATCCAAACTAAATGGACACAAGGATACCTGCAGCGCAAAAAGAAGTCAGGCCCATGGGGTGACTCAGGAAGGGATTCAATTACCTGCTGAGGTGTAAACACACTTATTCAGTCACAGTGCACACAGGTCATTCACCACTCCCATATGTGAGAAGTGATCCCTCAGGAGACCAACTGGCAGAGACACCAGCAAGTTTACAAATGACAGCAGGAGTTAGATTCTGCTGTTATTGCAGCTGTTAATCCCAATCAGCAATGAACCCTGTTTGGATGCGTAAATCCAGTGGAGTGCCAATGTATTCTGATGTGGACCAATGATTTAGACTTAATTGTAGGAGCCATGATTTAGAACTTTGCTGATGATGCAACAATTGGCCGTACAGTTGTCTATGGTTAAGAATGCCAGGGACTGCAAGGATGTATCAATCAGGTGGAAAGGTAAAATGCTGAACGGAATTGAATCCACATCAATGAGTGTTAATGAATTTGGGGAACAGAAAAAGTAACAGTGAGTGTATACGGAGGTAGAGATCATGGAGTGGACATTCACGATCGCTGAAGATCAATGGACAGGGGAGTCAGTTGGACGGAAGTACGTACTGCAGATGTTGGAAATCAGAATCAATATTAGAGTGGTGCTGAAGAAGCACAGCAAGTCGGGTAGTCACCAAGTTGCAGAAAGAAATGACATTTCGAGCAAAAACCCTAAATCAGGAATAAAGCTGGGAGCCTCGAGGGTGGAGAGATAAATGGGAGGACTGGGTCTGGGAAGAATTTATCTGAGAGTGCAATAGATGGATGGAGGTGGGGTTAAAGGTGACAGGTCGGAGAAGACGGTGGAGCGTATAGGTAGGAAGGAAGACAGACAGTTGAGACAGGTCAATGGGATGGTGCCAATCGAGAAGATTGGAACTAGGGTAAGGTGGGCGTGGAGAGATGAGGAAGCTGGTGAAGACCACATTGATGCCCTGGGGTTGAAGGGTCCCGAGGTGGAAGATGAGGCGTCGGGTGTTGAGGGAATGGCGGTGGAGGAGACCCAGGAACTGCAAGTCCTTGGGAGAATGGTGGGGGGGGGGGAGGGGGAGATGATGTGTTTGGTCATGGGGAATTGGGGTTGAATGTTGCGGGGGCACTGGAAATATTCTCTGAAGCGCTCTGCGAGAATGTGTCTGTTGGCTTCAATGTAGAGGTGAGCAACAGATGCAATAAATGACATGTGTGGAAGTGCAGATTCAGATCTGATGGATGTGGAAGGATCCATTGGAGCCTTTGAAGGATGTGAGGGAAAAGATGTGGGTGCAGGTTTTGCAATTCCTGTGGTAGCAGGGGAAGGTGCCGGGAGGGGACGGTGTTCATTGGATGGCGTGGACTTAACTAGGTAGTCGTGCAGGAAACAGTCTATGTGATAAGTGGATTAAGGGTGGGGAGGGAAATATATTCCTCAAGTTCAGTGTTACTGATACTTTTTACAAACCAACTGACTCCCACAGCTCTCTATATTATACATCCTCCCACCCCACCTCTTGCTCAAATATTATCTTATATTCCCAATTCCTCCACCTCCATTGCATCTGCTCCCAATGGAGAAGCACAGCCGTTCAGGCAGCATCCGATGAGCAGGAAAATCGACATTTCGGGCAAAAGCCCTTCATCAGGAATGCAGTCATGGAGCCTGAAGGGTGGACAGATAAATGAGAGGAGAGTGGGGGTGGGGATATTGTAGCATAGAGTACAATAGGTGAGTGGGAGAGGGGATGAAGGAGATAGGTCAGGGAGGAGGTTGGAGTGGATAGGTGGAAAGGAAGATCGGCAGGTAAGACATGTCATGGGGACAGTGCTGAGCTGGAAGTTTGGAGCTGGTGTGAGGTGGTCGATGGGTAACTGAGGAAACTGGTGAAGTTCACAATGATGCCCTGGGGCTGAAGTGTTCCAAGGCGGAAGATGAGGCGTTCTTCCACCAGGCGTCAGGTTGTGATGGAGTGGCGGTGAAGGAGGCCCACGACCTCCATGTCCTCGGCTGATTGTGAGGGGAAGTTGAAATGATGGGCTACAGGGCGGTGTGGTTGATTCGTGCGGGTGTCCCAGAGATGTTCCCTAAAGTGCACTGCTTGGAGGCGTCCAGTTTCCCCAGTGTAGGGGAGACCGCATCGGGAGCAACAGATAAAATATATGATATTGGGGGATGCGCAGGTAAAACATTGATGGATATGGAAATCTCCTTTGGGACCTTGGATGGAGGTGAGGGAGGAGGTGTGGGCGCAAGAATCAAAGCCAGTGTCCCCGTGGCCAAACATTTCAACTCCCTCTCCCACTCTTCTGACGACATGCAGGTCCTGGTCCTCCTCCATCGTCACGGCCTCACCACCAGATCCCTGGAGTTAGAAAGCCTTATCTTCCGCTTCGGAACCCTTCAACCCCATGGCATCAATTTGTACTTCACCAGTTTCCTCATTTCCCCTTCCTCTACTTGACCCCAGTTCCCACCTTCCAGCTCAACACCGTCCTCCTGATCTGTCACACCTGTGTATCTTCATTTCCACCTAGCTACTACATCTTCTTCTCTGGCACCTTATGCTCACATAGGAGAACGTGAGGACTGCAGCTGCTGGAGATCAGAGCTGAAAAATAAGTTGCTCGAAAAGTGCAGCAGGTCCAAAAGAAAGGCTCAAGCCCGAAACGTCGATTCTCCTGATCTTTAGATGCTGCCTGACTTGTTGCTCTTTTCCAGCAATATATTTTTCAGCATATTGTGTTCACCCCCCCACCTCCATCCAACTACTGCACTCTCAGCTACCTTCTCCACAGCCCCGCCCCTCCCATTTATCTCTCCATCCCATATTCTCACAGTCTCATTCCTGATGAAGGGATTTTGCCTGAAATGTTCATTTTCCCTGCTCCTCAGCTGCTGCTGGAACTGCTGTGCTTCTCCAACATTACTCTAATCTTGTGGGGAATCAATTGATTGAGAGGGTTTTCGGATATTTTCTATTGTTGACCACAGGCTGTGTATGATTGTAGAACTTTAGCAACCACCAGGTTAGGGAACAGCTAAATGAATGAGCACAAGTCTTGTCACCGCATAACTCAACATGCTTTATTCAAATTGTAAGATAAAAGATGGAAGGCTGAAGTATGCGGCTTGGCTCATCAAGATCGTTTCACCAATGAGTTTATCACTGATTTCTTTCCAAGTCAGAGTACTGTGGGCATTGGAAGGGGACTTGCAAATGGTGGTGTTTCGTTGTATCTTCCAACCTTTTCCTTACAGTTAGTACAGCTGTTGTGCTTTGAAGGTTCTGTCAAAAATGCCAAGATGACTTACTCTAGTGCATCTCGTATTTGGTGCACTCTGCTCCAATTGCTCCTTAGTGGTGAGGGGAATGAATATTGCAGGGATTGAAGAGAGTACAATCAAGTGACTGCATTGTCATGGACGGTGCCCAGTTCCTTAAGTCTTATTGAAGTTACACCCATCGAGGCAAATGGAGAGAGTTATGTTCCACGTCTCATTTGTGCCTTGCAAACGATGTAGGATTCACTGATACACGAGTTGAGTTTGTAATCAAAACACATCCTTTAAAGGACATGCTTTTGTTGTTAAATTGTTTATATAGCCAGTTTCTATCCGTTTATTTTCCTAAATACTAGCTCTGTGGACGATTACACTGGGTAATTTGGTTACAGTAAAGCCATTGAATGTCAGTGGGATATGATTAGATTCTCATGTGTCAGAATTATCATTAATCTATTTCGTCCTTGTGTGGACCAATCTCATTCCAAAAAAGCCTAATGATGGGAGATAAGGAAATAGCAGGAGAACTTAACAAGTACTTTCCGTCAGTTTTCACGGTGGAAGACATGAGTAATATCCCAACAATTAAAGGGAGTCAGGGGGCTGAGTTGAGTATGGTTGCCATTACAAAAGAGATGGTGCTAGAAAAGCTAAACAGTCTTAAAATGATAAATCTCCTGGCCCGATGGGATACATCCTAGAGTTCTGAGCGAGGTGGCTGAGGAAATAGCGGAGGCATTGGTTGAGATATTTCAAGCGTCACTGGAGTCATGGAACTTCCCGGATGACTGGAAGATCGCTGTTGTAACCCCCTTGTTGAAGAAAGGATCAAGACAAAAGATGGAAAATTATAGGCCAATTAGCTTAACCTCGGTTGTTGATAAAATTCTAGAATCCATCATTAAGGATGAGGTTTCTAAATTCTGAAATGAGAAGAGTCTGATTAGAACAAGTCCACATGGATTTAGTAAGGGGAGGTCATGCCTAATAAACCTGTTAGTATTCTTTGAAGAGGTGACAAGTAGCTTAGACCAGGGAAACCCAGTGGATGTGGTCTATCTAGACTTCCAAAAGGCCTTTGATAAGGTGCCACACAGAAGGCTGCTGAGCAAGGTGAGGGGCCATGGTGTTCGAGGTGAGCTATGGGATGGATTGAGGATTGGCTGTCTGACAGAAGGCAGAGAGTTGGGATAAAAGGTTCTTTTTTGGAATGGCAGCCAGTGACAAGCGGTGTCCCGCAGGGGTCAGTGTTGGGGCCGCAGCTGTTCACATTATATATTAATGATCTAGATGAAGGGACAGGGGGCATTCTAGCGAAGTTCGCAGATGATGCGAAGTTAGGTGGACAGGCAGGTAGTACTGAGGAAGTGGGGAGGCTGCAGAAGGATCTAGACAGTTTGGAAGAGTGGTCCAGGAAATGGCTGATGAAATTCAACGTGAACAAATGCGAGGTTTTGCACTATGGCAGAAAGAATAAAAACACAGACTACTTTCTGAACGGTGAGAAAATTCGTAAAGCCAAAGTACAAAGGGAGCTGGGAGTGCTAGTCGAGGATTCTCTAACGGTCAACATGCAGGTTGAGTCTGCGATTAAGAAAGCGTATGCAATGTTGTCATTTATCTCAATAGGGTTGGAATATAAAAGCACCGTTGTGCTGCTGAGACTTTATAAAGCTCTGGTTAGGCCCCATTTGGAGTACTGTGTCCAGTTATGGTCCCCACACCTCAGGAAGGACACTGGAACGTGTCCAGCGGAGATTCACACGGATGATCCCTGGAATGGTTGGTCTAACATATGAGGAACGGCTGAGGATCCTGGGATTGTATTCATTGGAGTTTAGAAGATTAAGAGGAGTCTTAATAGAGACATACAAGATAATACATGGCTTGGAAATGGTGGACGCTAGGAAATTGTTTCCGTTAGGTGAGGAGACTAGGACCCGTGGACACAGCCTTAGAATTAGAGGGGGTAAATTCAGAACAGAAATGCGGAGACATTTCTTCAGCCAAAGAGTGGTGGGCCTGTGGAATTCATTGCCGTAGAGTGCAGTGGAGGCCAGGACGCTAAATGTCTTCAAGGCAGAGATTGATAGATTCTTGTTGTCTCGAGGAATTAAGGGCTACGGGGAGAATGCGGGTAAGTGGAGTTGAAATGCCCATCAGCCATGATTGAATGGCGGAGTGGACTCGATGGGCCGAATGGCCTTACTTCTACTCCTATGTCTTATGGTCTTATGGTCTTATGGCCTGATTTCAAGTTCCAATTCCCGTTTGTGCTCGAAATTTCAACCGTTTCTTCACATAAATTTCTCCACCTGCCTTAATAATATGTAAGCACGCTGCAGGGGACAGCAGAGATTCATGAATATGTTGTCAACACTTGAGAAAATGGAGCTTCGTGGAATGATTGGTTAGGCTGGGATTATTCTTGAAGAAAAGTAGGCGGATTGGATCTCTTATCACATAATAACATTTATAAACGTTCAATATACATGGGATCTTGACAGGGTAGTTACAGCAAGTGGTTTACTCTCTGGTATGAGGAGAGCACCAGGGGACATGAACTCAGAATTGGATATTGCCTATTTAATTCAGAAATGAGGAGTAATTTCTTTGCTCAAGAGCCAGTGAATCGGTGGAACTTCTTCCAAAACTGTTGTTGATGATGAGTTGTTGCGTATTTTCAAACTGTGGCAGACAGATATTTAACCAGAAAGACGATGAAGCTTTGCAGAGGCAATGCAGGAGAATTGAGTTGAGGATTATCAGATCAGCCATGAGTTCATTGAATGGTGGAGTAGACTCGATGGGCTGAATGGCCGACTTCCGATCCTACATCATTTGGTCTAATGCATTATTTTATTGATAATTTAAAATTCTGAGGGGATGGGTTGAAGTGCTAGAAAAGGTTTCTCAAACAGATCAGATAGTTCAGAAACTAGGCCTATAAGCTCATGAATACGAAATGTGCTGCGGTCTGGAGACAACAAATGGCACTGGGCACACCACAGATGAATATGTGCAGAAGTTGTGATTGCTAAAGAAAATTGGTGCATCTTATTCTGTTGCCAACTTCGCGGTCACACAGGATGATGGATCGTGGTATGTTTCACATAGCAAAAGGTTTTGAAAGAATGAAAGATTCGTTTCATTGGAAACATTTTCTGCGGTTGCAATTCAATTGACTGTTTAAAATACTGATCAGAACATTGTGTGGAGTGTTACTTCAAAATTCACAATGCCACTGGATAAACTATTGCACCCGGTCTCTCCTTATTTGTTTCACTTTCATTCTATGTAAATTCATAGAAAGTCAAGATGGAATAAAAGGAGAAAAGAAACTTTGCACTCCATTTTCATTATCCCAATTTAACTTGCAATAGAATCAAATTACTTTATTTCGACTTTGATGAGGAATCGATTTATCACAAATCTTCGGTGCAATGAAAGGCAAGAGCAAGATTCTCCATCCAATGTATCCGAAAGATGCAAGATTCAAAAGGAAACCACAGCTGCATTTGATAGATGTAACAGCCAGAGAAGGATACAAATCCACACATGCGCAATCAACTAGCAATCCGTCGCCTTAACCTTAACCATGGCAAAGGTGCTCATATGTGACCACATCAAGATTACATATGGTGCACCTCGGGGATAAGAAATTCCATTATCGGAATCGAATCCACACCATTATGTTTCTGCTTTCAGCGGAATAATAATACCAGCAAAATCCAAGGAATTGAAATCGACCTTGAAAGGAATACCTGTCCTTGATTCATTCCGAGTCGGAACTGTCTCTGAATGAACCAGCAAACATGACTTTCCCGTCACATTCACACGCACATTTAGTCTTGACGCATAATTTCTTCAGACAGTTTCTCTCTCACGTGAAGAAGTATATATGGAGAGAGAAGTGAAGGTCAAGTTGTAGCTCAATGGTCTTTCTCATAGGCTGAACCTGAACGGTGTAAAATTCCCCGAAATGCAGTTTTGTTCGTTTCATTTTGTTAATTTTGCTGCAACTTCACTCTGTTCATTACAATGATCGGAAGTGAATTGGATTTAATTCATTGGAACATTGAACGTTATATTCAATTTTGCAACGAATTTATTTCAGCATAAAGAAAATACTGCTGAGAAAAACATAAGGTTAAACTACAAAACAAGATGCCAGTTTTGATGCTCAGTTACTTTGACAAGATCTCCAAGAGACGGGTCACTTCCCATTCATTCTGGAATATCTGTCCTTGACAATATACGTCTGGACAGGGGAGGGAAGTTGCCAAGATGATCCAGGTGAATTTGAGGTCGGGTGAAAGCTGGTGAACCGTTGAACCTCCTCATGGGAGTACGAATTGGCGCAATGCATTCATCAATGTAGCAGAGGAACATGTGGAGAGTGGTGTCAGTGTAACTGCGAAAGATGAACAATTCCACACATCTGACAAACAGGTAGGCATAGCTAGGTCAGATGCGGGTTCCCATGGCTTCCCCTTTGGTTTGGAGGAAGTGGGAGGATTTGAAGGAGAATTTGCTGAGGTTGAGGAAAAGTTCAGCCACGTTGATAAAGGTGTCGGTGGAAGGGTACTGGGTGGGATGGGGTGAGATGAACAAAGGCTTGGAGACTTTCGTCATGGCAGATGGATGTGTACAGGGACTGGATGTCCAAGGTGAAGATGACGTGTTGGAGGCCAGGGAAACAAAACTATTGGAGGAGGTGAAGTGCATAGGTGGTGTCACGAATGTAGGTGGGGATTTCCTGGAATGGGGAGACAGGAAGTTGTTGAGGTGGGAAGAGATGAGTCGATTCAGACAGGCGCAGGCTGAGACAACAGGTCTTAGGAAGTAGGTAGAATTGGGCAGTGCGGGGTTCATGGACAATGAGGTTGGAGGCTGTGGATGGCAGATTCTCCAGAGATGATGAGAATGTGATGGTCTGGGAGACGATGTGAGGTGAGGCTGTGATTGGGGCCGGTAGGAAAAGATGTCAGCGAGTTGGCGCCTGGCTTCAGCAGTGTACCTCAGGCCGACTCACAAGCCTCATTCCTGATGAAGGCCTTATGCCTGAAATGTCGGTTCTCCTGGTCCTCTGATGCTGCCTGACCTGCTGTGCTTTTCCAGCGTCACACTGTCGACTATTCGTTATTCTTGTTTCATTTCACACTACCAGGTCCGTGCTGTCTGTTTGCCTCCAGAAAACACTGTTTTCATAACCTGCTGCAACATCTGCCAATCTCAAACAAAAACAGAAATTGTTGCAAAACCACAGCAGAGCTGGCAGCATCTGCGCAAATGAATCATGGATAACGTTTCAGATCCACTGGGTCCGTCCCTCCACAGATGGTGCCAGACTTTCTGAACTTTTCCTTCAACCTTTGTTTTATTTTGATTTTCAACATTGGCAGTTCTTTAGTTTTTTTTTTAATTTTCTAACAAGTTGTTTTGGCTAAAAATTATGTTAAATGTTTTGAATATGACTGCGATAGAACGGCCAGTTTCCACCAGCTCGCTACTGCTACTTGGTTGACGTGACCAATGCCTTTCCACTTGGTTACCACGCCCTACAGCTGCACTGCATATAAATTGACAAAATTATGGTATTCTCTTGAATTGGTAATCAGGAGTGAGATTGTTTGAATTGTTGAAAAAGTAAGATAAACAGAGAAAATACAGGATATTACATGGGTAACCGGAAGGGAAATAGAGAACAGTGAATGATAGTGTCTGACAAAATTTAAATGTCATTGCTCAAGATTCAGAAAATGCTATCATTCGCAAACATAGCACAATGTGGAATGTAGCTTTGGTCCAAGCAATGCAAGCAGATTACAAAACCTTTTTCTGAAAGTCTTGCAACTGTTTTAGTCTTAATGAACGCACACATGAGGTTCAGTGCTGTCATGTTCTCCAAAACTGGAGAAGGAAATCCTTGCCTTCTAGGATATGTGGGCAATGTTCACTGATTCTTCCCAATAATGGAAGGACTTTCCTCTGGAAGCATATGAGTACAATTATTCAATGCTCCGTGGAGTTTCGAATAAGAGGTGAAGGGAATGTCTCCATTCACAAATTAATCATTCAGTAGAACTCAATGCAAAGACACACGAAGTGATGAACAAAGTGGGCAAGAACACGGAAGTACGATAATTACTATGTGGCAAGTGTTGAATTCAGATCCATGGTGGCCTTTGGTAATGATATTTACTGTCCAGAATCAGTCTGCACGGGAAGGACTAGAGCCCGACTGTGATGTATTTGAACTTCAGTTACCCTTAGAAATAGCTGAGACTCAGGCAGGTCATGGAGATTTAGAGAAATCATATTTAAAAAGCTAAGAGTTCATCGCGTAACTGTGAAATCTTTAGGTCACCCTCAGTGGGAGAATTGTGTGTAATCCTTGACCTCATTCTTCACCAAATACATGTGAAGAATTTAGAAAGGGCACAGACGCTGCTTCCGAGATAGCAAGATATTAGGAATTCCAGGGAGCGGGTTTACTGAGACATAAAAACATCAGAAAGGACATAAACGGTTTCATCGGCATGATAGAGAGAATGAAGGAGTTTATTCACGAGATGTGGAAATGCTGGACCAGAAACACACAAGTTTAAACGGAAACAAAAGAGATTTTCACATAATGTGAGGTTTGAAGTGACTAAATCGTGGACGTTCCCTCTTTCGAGTGAATCTACCAATTCAGTTAGAGCTTCAAAACCACTAGTGAATGATTAAGAAAATATGGGTGAGAGTTTCTTCCACTCAATAAAGTTATTGAAATCCTAAATTACTTTCCAGAACTAAAACGTAGATTTCTGATTTTAAAAGATGCACGAACAAACATACATTTAGGGAATGGAGAGAATTTACCATTTAAAGAAAGGAAAAGTGTGGGTGTGGATTAATTTCGAATTTGGCTTAACTTTCAGACACAAATGCATTTCACGAACACTCACAGCTGAATAAGATTGAGTATAAAAAGTTCATGGATTTGAAAGGTGTAGCGTACTTTTCAAGGTGAAGCATTAAAAATGGGGCTCATGTCCTAAAATAACTGCAGACCGATGTTACATCCAAATGAGTAGCAATTGAATCGTCACTTGGAGACACAACACCTACTTTAAAGATTTGACCAAATTCACAGGATGTTAGGTACATTTCATGCTTTCTTATCTCCAACAAAAAGTAGATTCTGTCTTTGTTTGTATTTTCCAACCTCTGTACTTTTCAGCAGCACACCATTTCAGCTGAAAGATGCTCAGACTAAAATTGAATACAATATTCAGACGGTAAATGCGATCAATCTAATTGTTTTGATTATTACAGTGACCTTTGCGAGTTTGCAACAAACCGCATAACATGAAAGGAGCTCAACATCTATTTTCCCGGAATTTATCGCAGTGGAAACGGGAAACGTCATCCATCTGCTGAAAAATCACCTTCGGCTCTCTCTCCACACATGTCTCTTAACGTTTTAAATATTTTCCGTATGTTGTTGGTCAAGGAGCCACTATCCAGAAAAGGTCACTTCACAATCCACAAAAACTGGTACTTTCACATAAACTTGGCTTTGCTCAATATCACCTGCCATCCGTATCCCTCAATACTATGACAAATTGAAGCTGCTCCACGTGAGGCTGAGACCGAAAACTTCAGCACAGCACAGCCGACTATACTGGCACAGAGATACCGTGCACTGGTCACCTGCAGCACTGGAGTGACTCATTAATGCTTACCTCCACATTCCTGGTTGTACCTTAACGGTAAGGAAACCGAGATTCTCTGATTCCATGGCTGGTAACTGCGATTATGCAATCATCTTCACCAGTGGTTGTGACCCCGTGTGAGGCAAGTGGTGAGCTAATCTTTGCAAAGATGGGTAGTTGTTAAAATATACAACTTCAACTTTTGCCTGCACTAACCCATGAGCCTTTTGTTTTGCTTTTCATCTGTAGAAATCTAAAATCTTCATCTTGAACAGACTCAATGACAGATCTCCATTGTGTCTCTGGCACCAAATTCCAAAGAGTAAATACTCTCTGAATTCTTCCACCGCAGTCCGCTGTTTGGGAAGTGTTCCTGTTGTGGGAAATGTACTTCCCCATATGTCACCTGCTGGTCCCAGCATGCGCTCTGGCACTGCACTCATTTTCCTTCAGACACTTGCTCACTGTGTTGCTGTGATCATACAGTGACTTGGTGTTGCACGGCCCAGGAAAATGGTACAGTTCAAGGTTTTTGCATTGTTGAATTAAATTGTCAGTTTAGCAATATTTAGGATTTTGAAATTGCCTGTCCTGTACACAGGTGCGTGTCAAAAATATCTGAGCGGAAGAAAGGTGTTCCAAATAATGACATTGATCACTATGCACTCTCCTCCAGTCTGGAAAACAATTCCTCACATCCAACTTTACACCTCCTGCTATCACGGGCTCTTCATTCTGTTAACTTTAAATCGTCACAGAATTCAACAGACCTTGTTACATAGTCATTTCTTCATTTTTGTTCAGATCACTGTGAGCCGAGTGTCACAGTCGGACTGTGCTTGCTTCACAACACAGAGGTCAGACCATACACTTGGAACTGTACTGCGCTAATTATCATTTCACCAACACCAGGGAGAAATATCTGCTGCTGTGCATTATTTACGCAGTTCAATTATTCATAAGGCCACATGCATGTAAGGACTGTATGACGAAGTGGCCGAGAGGTTAAGGTGATGGGTTACTAATCTATTGTGCTCTGCACGCGTGGGTTGAAGTCCCACGCTGGTTGATTTTATCGACGATTTTCATTGTTGCTATTTTTGTATGACCACAGCTGTCTTATTGAAATTGGAATTCCAATGATCAGTTTCTATGCATTACGCTATCATAAAATCTCAAAGAATAATTTGAGCCTGTTGCCTAAACTGCATTGAAATGCGGATTGAATTGGGATAATGAAAAGAAACGCGTTTTTCTTTTCCAAGTCAAGTTGCTGTGATTTTTTATCATATGAAAGAGATCCAGGAAAATGAGATAAGGAGAGATGCGAAGTGCATGTTTATGCAATGGGATTCTTAATGAGGGTTTTGTCAGATGAAACCTGGATAGGTTGGATAAGATTTATTCATCTTCGTGAGAAAGCACAGCGAGACAGCACAAAATAATGGAGATATTTCAAAAAGGGCATGTGATATGTGTAGGAGCACCGAGAACTGGCCGTAAATGCACAGTGGAGAATTGCCGATGTGGGTGCCGTGCATGGGCACGGACAGACTTACACATTGGTCTTGCCCTTTCCCCCTTGCTGTCGTCATTAATGAAGGCTGGACATAAGACACAGGTAAACACAAGATGTGGGAAGCAAGCTCCCTCTCGTTATGCACACACTGGATGCATCACAATGAACTATGAACAACTGGAGAAGTCAACATGTTAACTGCAGGAAGTGAACGTAAACTGTGGATCAATAATCGCAGATTAATGTAGCATAAACATGAAAAATGATTTCAAGTGTCTTTATACGCATGTCGTTAACAAACGTTTCGTGCTAATACCCGTGTGGCTGAAAGAAGAATACGCCACATTTCAAGATGGATGACAACATGATCAATTTTGTCTTGAAATTGAGATCTGTTTAATAATTTTACACAGTGAAAAACTTCAATTTAAATAATACAAACCACATTCCCTCACCTGAAATAAGAGTGTGATTACATTACAAACATTGTCCTTGCTAAGGAGTAGTTACTCAAAATGAAAAAAATAGGATGTAATGTTTATTGAACATATGTCAACTGGCACCATTATCTTACTTCGCATTTAATGCAGTATGCACATGCGAAATAACGTTTAAGAAAGAAAGTCTTTTGGAATAACGATTCTGTGGTGATTAAAAATAAGATTAGGTTCTCAAGATGCGGATATTCCACCAATGTTTCCAGTGGTGGAAATGGTCAGTGGGCAGTATTTCTATGATGGTATAGATGTGTGTGAGCTGCCAGGGTTGGGAGCTCCCAGCTCATCTGGAGCAGCGTCTGCTGACATGAACCAGGAAGTATTGTGACATCAGTCTGGGAGCTCCAAGCACAACTGGAGCAGCTTTTATTGACATGGAGCAGCAGGGAGCATTGGGGCATCAGGCTGGAAGATCCAACCTCAACTGGACCGCTTCTATTGACATGGAGCAGGGAGCATTGGGACATCAGACTGGGAGCTACAACTTCAACTAGAGCAGCTTTAATTGATATGGAGCAGCAAGGAGTTATGGAACGTCAGGTTGGGAGCTCCAACCTCACCTGGAACTGCTTGCATTTACATGGAAGAGGAGGGAGTATTGGGACATTTGGCGGGGGGAAAGGTTTATTCAACTATTTTAATCTGAAGTAAAATAGGTTTCAACACCTCAGACGTTAATTGTATTATGAATAATCTGTCCCGGGAAAATAATTAATTCTATAGATATTAAAGACAAGTTCTGCAAATATTCAACTCAGGAAAATGCATTTCTACAGAGAGAAATGGGAGTGATGTTTCAAGCCTTTCACTATTCTTTTCTGGTCGACTCTGCACTGGATTACATCACCGGAAGGACGTTTTCACTCATTTCATCTTATTCAGTTTCCTGCAAATATGGACAGGTCATTAATGTAATCTAAAGCCTAAAATTAATGGGAATATGCAATGTTGTGATTAGGCTGTAGTTAACCTCAAATTATGATAGAAACGCATAAAAGTAAGTTGTACATTCCTCCATCAGCAGTGACCTCACTAATTGTCTGATCAGATTGTGAATGATAGTTTTTTAAATGATAATTTGAAGTGAATCAATGATGGTGGTTATCTTTGTTCTTTGTTCACCTTGTGACTGTTAACTGTTATTGCTCATGTCCTTGTTAACACCATAGCCCTGCAGCGTATAAAATCTCAGCTGTGCATCTGGCCAGTGGTACAACCATTCGTATCGTTGGCTACTGATCAGGTGGTTGTAGGTTCGACTTTTGTTTGGCGCAGTCGCATTGTGGAGATTCATCACAAATCCAAACTAATCTTTCATGCTATACAGAGGTGAAGTATATTTGAAATTTTCATCTCCAGGAACGAAAATTCTTTCAATGTCTTCAATCAGTGAAACATTACCAAGAACAATTAAGTTAAAAATTACACAGCACCAGACTGTACCGAACAGACGTATTTGGAAGCACCAGTGTTCCATGCGCTGCTTCTTCATCAGGTGGTTGTCAGCTGTGGGACTCTAATCTGGCTTTGTGTGATTTTTAAATTTATCCACCCAAGTCCAAAAATAACACATCCAAGTCATCGACACCACGAACTGTCGGTTAAAGTCCAGATGATCTTGCAAAAGATCGCGCATGTTGACACATACATCAAGTTTCTGCAGAAAGAACCCACCTGATGAAGGAGCGGCCCTCTGAAAGCTAATGATTCCAAATAAACCTGCTGGACTATGCCCTGATGTTGTGCCTTTTTTTTTACTTTGTCTACCCAACTCAAACACTCACATTTCCATATCATAGAAAGCATCAGTCATGTCCCAGCGCAGTCAGAGATGACAATCCTGGAAAAGCCCCACACATTGCTCAAAGGTACGTTTCGTTTTCAGAAACTAACCCACTCCATAGCTGAGACTCAGTTCTGACAGTTTTTTGAAACTCTTTGGAAGTGGAATCAGATGAAGGAGAAAGATGAACTGTCCGACTGTGTAGAGACAGGGAAGGCACTTTTCCCTTCTTTCAAGGGCTGGGGTATTGACTGATCTAAGGCATTAAACAGATTCCTGGTAGAGCTGTTCTCTCTGCCTCAGGAACAAGACGTCCTGATTTCCTGAACGGTAATGAAACCCAGGCCACTCAATTAAAGTGCCGAATACTAACCACTAGACCACCAGGGATGAAGGCAGAAGAAGTTGCTCCGTTTCTTCATAACACCGTTTTTGGAATTATGTCACTGCAGATATATTTCCCCTCAAAAATGATTGAATTACCCTGTGTTTACAGCACAGAGATGGGTCCCATCATCTCACTTCCCAGCACGTGGTCTGTAACCTTGTAAACTCTGACGTTTCACGTGTTCATCTCAATGCTAATTCCTCTGGAACGTTTTAATCTCGTAAGACACAATATATTGGATGAAAGGTTGAGATGAAAAAAATGTGTTCACACCCAGTGGGGAACTGAACCCCATTTTAAGCACAGACTGAAGCACGTAGACACATTTCCCCAAGAGTGACACAGGCGTCTGGAGAAAACAAGAAGAAAGTAAGATTTCACCCGCTGGGCTATTATTGTCCCATTTCAGACTTCAACGCCAGTGTTTGGTTACAGAAAAGAAAGGAAGCATTCAGCACCTCCCGTCCCAGTGTTACTTACACATTCTTTCACATTACTCTCTGGTTTGTACTGCCTCACCTCATTCTTGCTGCCAAACGGGATCATTGCTCATGCCCGTTTTATCCTATTCTGCCGAACCGTTTTCCTCAAGATACTGGAATGAAAAACAGGAATGGCCTATTTCAAGCACTTTTCTAGTTTACAAGGCCAGTGTTATCACAACTGAGCAAGCACATTGCCAGCTCAGAGAGAAGGTCTCATACATTAGAAACTGAAATGCAACAGATGACTGGACAGCCTCAGTATTGTAAACCAACCAACAAGACTGGAAGAGAGCTGAGGGGATCATGCACAGAATGATGGAAGAATAGAATGACGAATCTCCTGGTGTCAAGGGTGATGTGAACAGAAATCTTCCCTGGTAGTATAATGATGAGGATTCAATGTTTTCACTGTCACGGCTTGTTAAAGGTTAACTCTTACAGAAATCAATATGAAATGCTGCCAGATCTTTTGAAGCAGAATGGTGCTGTGCAGAAGTCAGAATCGCTTCCCTACATGTTACAGGTCCGCACCAGCAATGTCAGCTGCAATTGCCTGACGTTCAATCAGTTTAAATCAAGAACGGAGAGGGCGTCACTAAAATGGAAGGGGAATGTTCTTTTGTAAGATTTAACTACATGTCTAGTGGAGCCACATCTAATGTAGATTCTGAATATTGGTTTTCCAGTTTACCTTGCTATACTGATCACTCCGGATCATTTACCCACATTGTCTGCCCTTTGTGTGCTGTTCTTTGTACATTTCACCTCGGTTCAGTGTTCTAGATGTCCACGCATTTTTAATTTGTCACATTTTACTCAGGTTGGTTTTCCAGCTTCATATTAATGCCAACAATTTTAGGAACAGAAAAACACCAATCAGACCATCAAGTCTGCTCCGCTATTGAATGGTTTCATGTCTGATCTGATAACCTTGAACTGCACTTTCTTGCCTTTTCGCAAAATGCTTTCTGTCTTTGCTGTTTGAAGATCTGCCGATCTCAGCCTGATTACACCTAATAACCCTTTCTCAACAGCCTTCTGCTGCAAGAAAGTCCACTGATACAGAACAGTCTGAGAGAATAAATGCTTCCTCATCTCTGTTTTAATTGTTAAATTGGCATTATAATACGAAGTTAAATATCACACACCAGGTCATAGTCCAACAGGTTTAATTGTAAGCATCAGCTTTTGGAGAGCTTCTCCTTCATCAGGTGGTTGTGGACTACACAGTTGTAAGATAAAGAATTGAAAGTAAAGGTTTACAGTGTGATGTAACTGAAATTATACATTTTAAAATACCGTGTTTTTTTAAAGTCTTCCATCTATTAGAATGACAATGATAAGTTCACTTCTTTCTTATGTAAATCGCAATACATTGTTTTAACAGTTACGTTCTCAAGTGAACTTTAACAATTAGTATCAGCCCAGATAATATGTTGAATGTGTTAGTCCCTGTGTGCTGTGTCCGTGCCATAATGTTTAGACTAATGCTACTCGAAAAATAAACAAGCTGCAGGCAAGGATGCTTTGAGGCATGGTACATTGGTGAAACCGAGCAGAGGCTACAGCAATGGATGAATGGGCACTGCACATTAATTAACAGAAAAGTGTGCCCCTTCCCAGTTGGAGAGCACTTCAGTGGTCCAGGACATTCGACCACGGATCTTCCGGTGACACTCCTCCAAGGCGGACGTCGGAACAGGCAGCAAATAAAAGTGCACGAGCAGAGGCTAATAGCTAAGTTCCGTACCCATGGGGATGGCCTCAAACTGGACCTTGTGTTCATGTCACAATACAGGTGATCTTATTGCCGTGTCTACACACAGAAGCGCTCCTACACACACTCACACACACACGCATATCTACGTTTTTGGGGTGAATTTGTACTTGCAGAGTTTCTTTGGACTTTGCTCAAAAACTGCATGAATCCATGTAAGTCTCTGTTAACTCATTTTTTTTAAAAATTAGAATCAGTCTAAACATTATGGAACAGGCTGAAGCACACGGGGGCTGACACCAATTGTTAAAGTTCACCTGAGAACGTAACATTAAAATTAAACGTTTTGAGCTTTACATATGAAAGAAGTGACGCTAACATGATCATTCTAACAGCTGGGAGACTTAGCAAACATTCAAGGTATTTTTCAGTGTATAATTTCAGTTACATCACACTGTAATCTTGTGCTATAAATTTTGTGACTTACAACTGCGTACTCCACAACCACCTGATGCATGAGCACGGTCCAAAAGGTAGTACTTCCAATTAAAGCTGTTGGACTGTAACCTGGAGTTGTGTGATTTTCAAATTTGCACACCACAGTCCAAAACCGGCATTTCCAAATCATCCGATATAAGGCCACCTAGTCACAGAACCAAACTTTCTGCATCCAACTTATTAAATCCTTGTAAAACCCTATATGCTTAAATAAGGATCATTTTTGTAGTACTGAGTCTGAGCAGGCAAAGGCAACTGATTTCAGCGTTCCTTCCCATTTGATTCTATCTCCAATATGAAATTCTCACTGACTCTGACAGAACTGCTATCTTTGCTGTTTTGTGAAGTCAGGAATTCATATTCAATTTAAGACTTTCATAAGGAACAACAAATCTTTTTTTTTCCTGACTGGAAATCAACATTGGGAAATAGCAGTGAGAGAGCTGAATTTCAACACGTTCGCACCAAAGAAGACATATGCAATGCTTGCAAATTTTCTTGGAGAGTTTGTTTTTGCCCTTTTGGTTCAGTTGAAAAATGACAGTCATTGAGTTTTTATAAGCATGGCAAATGGCCCTTCAGCCTATTGCATTATTATCAGTCTTCAAACATCTGGCTTGTAAACACAGTTTCCGGCACGTGACTCATCGCCTGATGTGTTCTAACATTTCAAGTCTTCAGTTAAATTGTTATTCAATTTCTTAAGGGCTTAAATGGAACAATAACACCTCTGTGAACTAACAGTTGTGAAAGACAAACTCTTTCTCAGAGTCGTTTGTCAGTTTTCCTCATGATGCTGTGGAAAATGTTTCTGCGCTCACACCTGAATTGGTTAACCCTGCTCCTTCTTCAGCTTCCTTCTCCTTTCTATTAAATGGTTTAGACTCCAGTACAGACACAAGGTGCAGGTTGCAGAAGTCACGTGTTTGTACTTTCACAGACATTCTGTCTCGCCAGGAGCTGCAGGCCTTCCCCATGCTGATTCAGACAGCACTGTCGTTCCTGTGACATGTTCCATGGAGAATGGAAGGACAGGCATTAATAACCCGCATTTGGAAATGGAGCGATAGTTTTAGAACATTTACACTGCCCCAGCGAGGAATTGAGCTTCTATCTCCCGCATAACATGCGGCGACTCTAACCACTATACGACCGAGGACAACAGTTTCAAAGGAGACCCTTCAACTCGTAGTGGCTCCATTTGTCAAAAACTGCTCAACGACCCGAATCGTTTAGCCCATAGCCTTTATAGTTATTAGCAGAACATATTCACATCTGAATATTTCTTCAGGTTATAAGGCTTTCTGCCTCTCTGGCCCTTACAGACAGTGTGTTCCAAATTCCAACACCTGCCGGCCTATAGCGCTTTTCCACACAACTACTTAAACATTTCTGCCTTTCTCATTAAATTTCTCGCCTCCTGTGTTCGATATCTCCATCGATGGGAAACGCTTCTTTCAGTCTACCTTATGCATTATTTTGTACATCTGCACCATGCCTTCTCACAAACTCCTCAGCACCGTAACAAACAATCCCAGTCTGTCCTGTCTCTCTTCATGACTGAAACTCTTCAGCCTAGACACTATCCGAGTGAATCTCTCCTGCACCTTTCCCAGTCTGATCACATCCCTGGACTCATGTGCATTGCAGACAATAGTTTAGGTAGAGCCGAATTAACCGTTATATATTCTGTAACAGCATGCGGGGTGGCTCAGCAGCATTTATTGCCTTGCAGTCTGGATTCACGTGGAGGCCAGACTAGAAAAGGACGACACTTTCCTTCCCTCAAGAGAAACAGATGGAATATTCCTAATTGTAGGTATTTATTGCATGCACATTCTACCATCGTGGTGGTGTGGTGGGAATCGAACCCATCTGCCCAGATATTTCCTACTTTTCTGCGTTAACAATCCAGCGATAATACCACTAGGCTATAGCAAAAGCCAGCATTACTGATCTTTTCCAATAGAGTCTCTTTTCCTCAAAATAATCTCTGTCCTTTTATTGACCCTCACGGTCCAATAATCTCCGGTCCATGTCACTCAAAGCTGCTAAAAGAATTGATCGCACAGCCATGGTACCCAAACGGATTGAATGATTTGAAGGTGCCAATGAAGAGATTACGGCATGGTCACCCAGCCACAGTAAGTGCAATGGCACAGACTGGACGGTATCAATGTGAAAGTGTATGTTAGATTGTGCAATGCCTGCGTCAAATGGGACGATGGACGGAAAAGAGAGTTAGGGAGAGTGGGAGGGAGAGACATCTT
Source organism: Chiloscyllium punctatum (assembly GCF_047496795.1). Lineage (NCBI taxonomy): Eukaryota > Metazoa > Chordata > Chondrichthyes > Orectolobiformes > Hemiscylliidae > Chiloscyllium > Chiloscyllium punctatum. The sequence continues at coordinate 36,624 of NW_027310393.1, forward strand.
CGAGAACTTTTGGGTTTAAATACTGATACATGAAACACACAATTATCAGAGAACGAATTTCAATGGAAAACAAATCATTACCTCGGAGAATATTATTATGTAAAAAACGAATAATTTCCTCAGCTGTTTCACCAAAAGTAAAACGTTGAGAGAACTGACCGCCATGTTGTGGGTTCGAGCCCAGGACTCTGCAATCACAACGCAAAGTGCGAACTACCAAGTGGTTACAGCACTCCACAGAGCAAATTTGGAATCTACAACCAGTATGGTAGCAGAGGGAATGTCAGGGAGAATGTACAATATCAGGACTTAGTGACAGGCATTTGGGAACTCAGAATGGGCTTCAACGTCCTCAGAGACTGTGGAGATTCCATGAATGAGAGTACTGGAGAATGAAACTCTCCAAACTCATGGGACAGTGCAGGATATTGTTGAAATGCATGCTTCAAAAGCATTACAGTTTAACATCGGCTACTTCATCACTTTGCCAACACAAGGCAGTACCAACTGCTGCAGGCAATCACATATGATCCCTGTTCCAGATCCGGAATCAGAGAACTGTGAAAATTGGAATGGAATGACGGGAGAGAGGCGCGTGTATTTCTGTGGTTGCGACTGCTCTACTCCGAAGTAGGGCGGAAGGGAATACTTGCCCCCATTTATAGTATTATAGCCATAAGCCATATATGTTGCTGAGACAGCCGAGTGGCGCATCTAAAGCGTGTGGAGACTTTAACTTTGGGGTGGCAAGGTTCGGAATTTCATTTTGCTATTTGGATCAGTGTTTCTGACACTGGCAGGAGCACCCGATTTTGCTCGCATCAGCACAGAATCAGCTCCTTGTTCCCAGTAAATGCTGCAACCTAGAGAAGGTGGTGTTGTGGTTATGTAATAAACGAGTCATCCTTGGGGACTCAGACACGGAATTGGTAATGGTAAATTTCGACGAATAAACCTGGAATGAAAGCCTGATCTCAGGAACAGAGAACATGCCTTTAATTTCCTGCAATCCCATTCATGCACGTCGCTTATGCAGGGGATGCTACCATTCCAATCCTGCCAATGTATAACTCCTGGACCAGAACAACATAGCTGGCCCTTAATCCAAGAATGCCAACCGTCTGGGGAAGCAGGTCATTCGGCCCTTCCAGTCGAGACCATCTCTCCGAAGCACATCCTATCAGACCCACACTCCGTTCCCCTTCATTTCCCATGGCTGATCCCAGTAACCTGCACACTTTCTGACTGTGGGAGGAAACTCACACAAGCAAAGAGAGAATGTGCAAACTGCACACAGTCACATGAGACTGGGATCGAATCCATGTCTCTCGTGCAGCGAGGCAGCAGCGAATCAGGATGAACAACAAATGCTGTCCTGACCATCGACATCCACACCCTGTGGGTATATCAGGAAGAATAAAAACACATTCACAACATGGACAACGGGACTTACGTCTGCGTGGACATGATTGGGATCAATCGTTCGCCCTGGGTAGATACGAGGACACCGATGTCACAGAGAAACCAGTGCAATGCGGGATTCAAATACTTGCTGAAGTGGAAACTCATTTACTCAGTCAAGCTGGGGACAGATTGTTCAACAGTCCCGTGTGTGGGAAGGGCTCAATGGGCAAAAGAACCTCCAGAGTAACCAACAGGATTACATATCCCAGAAGGAGATCAATTAAACTGTCAATGCTACTGTTAGTACCAACCAGCTGCCAGTTTCATAGCGCCAAAGTCACAGACTCACGCAGCTTGAAAACAGGCCTTTCACTCTAACCAGCTCATGCTGAACATAATGACAAACTAAACGAGTCGCATCTGACGGCTCCTGTAACTGCCCTTAATAATATCCTTGTGATATTATTGTTAATATGAATGTCCAGATATAATTCTGTGGTCACGGGTTCAAATCCTGGCATGGCAGATGCTAGAATTTTACTTCAATAAATACCAAGAGTTGAAGAGTCTAATGACGATCTTGAATCAATTGTTGTAGATCTGATTCACTAATGCCTGATAGGGAAGGAAATGCCATACTTATCTGGTCTGGCTGCCATATGATTCCAGATCCATAATATCGTGGCCGATTCTGAACTGCCCGCTGGGCAAGAAATAATGGACTAGCTATGAATGAATAGCTTTATTAATCTCACTGAATTTTTCCAATTCATTTATCGATCCAAATATCCTGTAAATATTGTAAAAGTACTTACGTTCATCTCTGCCTCAGGAAGTGAATTGCACACATAAGCCATCCCTTGTTAAAAAAAAAGCCTCTCATATCTTATTTTAAATTTCTCTCTTTTCACCTCAAACATTTGCGCTCTCATTTTGCTGTCCCCCTCCTTGAAGAAAAGGCAGTTACAGTTAACTCTATCCGGAACTCTCAATAATTTATACATTTCTACCAGGTCGCCTTTTAACCTCCAGTGCTCGAGTCAAAATATTCTCAGCCTATCCAGCCTATCATTATAACTCAAACCATCCTAACTAGCAATATGCTGTTATACCTCTTCTAAACATACTCCAGCTGAATAATTTCCTTGCTATGACTGGCCGACAAGAACTGGACACAGTATTCCAGAAGAGGCCTCACCCAATGTCCTATTCAACTTCAACATAAAGTACCAACCCCTACGCTCAAAGGACTGAGCAACGAAGGCAAGATGACAATTTTGTAACCATTCTGTCTATATATGAAGCAAACTAAAAATAATTATGTACTTTCATTCCTGGCCTTCGTATTCCACAACACTATCCAACACCCTATCACTAATTGTATAAGCCCTACTCTTATTTGAAGTACCAAAATGCAATACCTTCCATTTATCCAGACTGAACTCCATGTGACATTTTTCAACCCAAACACGCATTGTATTAATATCCTTCTGGAATCTTAGACCACTTTCTTTACAGTCTCCAATTCTGCTGTCCTCTGCAAAATTTGAACCATGGGTTCTATGACTTCCATTATTTTCTCATATAGGTCAATGATTTATACTTACTTGTCGTGGCCATCATTTAGCAGTTTGCAAATAATTTAACAATTAGCCATGTAGTTAACCATGAGTAAGAAAGCCATAACCTGCAGGGAGATTGGAAACAATTGGCAGAAGAAATGCTGAAAGGAATTCAATCCAATGAACTGGGTGATAATGAATTTGGGGATAATGATAAAAGTGTGAATACTGAGTGGTTTACAGTAATAAAAGAGAAATTTAAGTCGGCATTCACGAATGTTTGAAGGTGATTGGACCAGAGATCAAGTGGTCTCGAGTGTTAGGAGATAATTTCTGTTCTTGACTGCAGGTGGGAATATAAGAGCAGGGAAATGATGCTGGAACTTTAGCAATGGCCTGTTCAGAGAAGAGTCAGAGGACCGGCCACAAGTCTGGTCATTGCATTAATCATTTTTTTGGAAGAATAATAAAATAGAAGATGGAGGGCGGAAATAGACCATTTGGCCCATCAAGTCTGGATCAGCACTAAATCAGAGCTTCGCTGACAATGCTCCCAGTCAGGCTGGCACGTTCCTTGGACGAGAACTTGCAGATGGAGGTTATTCGATGCATACGTTCATAAAACAATAGGGCAGAAATTAAACCATTCAGCGCAGTGAGTCTGCTCTGCCATTAAATCATGGCAGATGTCTTTCTAAACCCAATTCTCCTGCTTTCGCCCCATAAACCTTAATCCCTTTGGCAACCACGCTGCTACATATCTCAGTCTTACATATAATCAAAAACTTGGTCTCCACAGCCTTATCTGGCAATGAATTCCATGCATTCTCCACTCTCCGGTTGAATAAGCGCCTCTTATTACTGCTCTCAAATGTCTTCCCTTTTCTCCAAGGCTGTGCCTTTGGGCTCTAATCTCTACTAAAAATAGAAGCATCTCCCCAGCATCCGCTATATCCAGGCCATTCACGATTCTATAAGTAACAACCTGATTTCCTCCTATCCTTCTAAACGTCATCGAGTATACACCCAGAGTCGTCAAACTTTCCTCATGTGTCAAGCTTTTCATTCCTGGCACCATAATCGTGAATCACCTCTGAACACACCCCAGAACCAGTGCATCCTTCCTCAAATTTGAGGACCAAACGTACGTACAGTAATCTAGATGTGGTCTGACCAGACCCTTATAAAGTCTCGGAAGTGCATCCCTGCTTTTATATTCAAATATTCCAAAAATAAATGTCATAATTGCAATTGTCTTCCTAAGTACAGATTAAAAATGCAAGTTCATCTTGAGAGAATCCTCGGCTAAAACTCTCAAGTATCTTTGCACTCCAAACATGTGAATTTTCACCCCATTTAGACAACAGTCCGTATCTTAATTCGTCCTATCAAAGTGCATCATCTCACTCATTCCCACATTATGCTCCATCTGCCACGTAATTTCCAATGCTCACCACATTTCCATATCCTTCTGCAGCATCCCTGCCTCCTCAATGCTACCTGTTCTTCTACCTTTGTATTGTCTGAAAATTAGGTAAAAACAATGACTGCAGATGGTGGAAACCAGATTCTAGATGAGAGTGGTGCTGGAAAAGCACGGCAATTCAGGTAGTACTCCCTCAGTACTGACCCATTGACAGTGTAGTACTTGATTCCTGATGAAGGGCTTTTGCCCGAAACGTCGATTTCACTGCTCCTCAAGATGCTAGCTGAACTGCTGTGCTTTTCCAGCACCATAGTCTGAAAATTAACACACATTGCCCTCAGGTACTTTATCTCGATGGCTATTGGAGAAAACGAATATTTGTGGTCCCAACACAAGCTTTACGAACCCCACCTGTCACCAGCTGCCATCCGGAGAAGGATCATTTTGTTCCCAATCACTGCTTTCTGTCGTGCGAGCGCACCTTGCCTCTGAATCCATAGGCCATTATCTTATTCAGTAACCTCCGGTGTGGCAAATATCAAAAGCCTTCATGAATTCCAGACACATAACTCCCATTGACTCTCCTTGGTCTACTTTCGTCGTTACTTCCTCAAAGAGGAATTCTTGCAGATTTGTCAAGCATGGCCTCCCCCTGATGAAACCATGATGACTTTGCCTTATTTTAACATACACTTTCAAGTATTCAGAAATTTCTTACAACGCAATGGATTCCAGGACCTTATTCACAAGCAAGGTTCGGCTAATTGATCAGTAATTTGCCAGATTTTGTGTTGTTTGTTTTTAAAATGGTGTGTCACGGTTTTGATTTTTCATTTCTGCAGCACTCTTTCTGATTCCAGCGATTCCTGAAAGTTATCCACTTACGTATCCCCTATTTCTTCAGTTGCTTACCTTAGAAATATGGAGGGTACTCCATCTGAATCAGGTGATTTATCCACCTTCAGGCCATTCAGTGTTTCTTGCACCTTCCCAGTGATGGCCACTAGACTCACATCTGCTCCCCCATTCTTCGTATGTTGGGTAATAGTCATGCTTTCCACTGTGAAGACCGGCACAAAATAATTTTTCAGTTCCTCAACCATTTCCTTGTTCCCAACTACTATCTGTCAAATGTCTTTTTCCAGTGGCCCATTGTCCACTTCTACCTCTTTATTGCATTTATATGAATAAAGAACCAACTGCAGCCTTCCTTTCCATTAGTAGTTCCCTCATATTTCATCTCCTCCCTCCTCATTGGTTTTGTTGTTGCCCTTTGTGGGTCTTTGTGATCTTCCCACTCCTCTTATTACCCACTGCCCTTCACCACATTATATGTTTTCTCTCTTTCTTTATGCTATCGATGCCTTCCACAGTCAGCCATGGTTGCCTCATCCTCCCTGCACCATGCCTCATTTTCCAAAGGATGTGTCTCTGATGTGTCTGCTGAATTAGACTCAGACACTCCAGCCATTGCATATCCACTTTCCTTCTTTCTGGCTAGGCTCCTCTCCTCAGCAATTTCCTCCAGCTCCTCCCTCATGCCTCTGTAATTGCCTTTATTCAACTTTAATGTCGTTACCTCTGATTGTATATTCTCCCTCTCAAATTGCAGGGTAAATTCAATCATTATCATCACCGCCTCCTAAGGGTTCCTTCATCTTCAGCTCCCTTGTACGTCTGATTCATTGCACATCTCTAAATCCAGTATTGCCTGTTCCCTACTTGGTTCGACCACATGCTGCTCCAAAAATTCAGATCGTCGATAATCCACACTTGTACTGAGGCAAGGTGAAAGGCTTTGTCTTGCGATCAATGCAAGCAGATCGCAGAGTTAAGTAGCATAGATGTATAAATAATGTGTAAACATATAATAGGTTGGCCTTTGTCCGGGTTGAGTTCACCACTTGCTGTATCCATCCCCAGTCTTGAATGGTGCAAGTATCATGCCGGATAGTGATACATCCAGACAGAATGATCTCAATGGCGCACGTATTAAGGTTGGCAAATGTATTTGCAGTGGTGCTTCAAGTGATAATCGATTTCTTTTTTAAAAATTTCCACCACCTCGAGCGAAATGCCATCATTTGACATATATCCCTCTCCCGTCACTGTCCACCATCCACAGGGACCATTCCTTACAGGAAACCCTGTTGCACTCTACCTTCTTTCCCAACACCTCCCACAATCGCCCCATGCAGTCTTCCCCCTGCATCGCTGCTTTTGTGACACATAAATGCATAGAACCTAAAACCCGAGCAGGAGTAGGCTGTCCGGTCTTTCAAGCTTGCTCCACCGTTCAATGACATAATTGCTGATCTTTCTAAAGATTCAAATCTGCTTACTCGCACTCTCCCTGTATCCATTATTTCCTTTATTGTTCTAAAGAAGTGACGCTCTTAGCTGTAAAAACTTTTATTGAACTAGCATCAACTTCTTCGCTGGGCAAGGTATTCCATATATTAACATCTGTCTGGGTGAAGAAGGTCCTTCTTAACTCAGTCCTAAATTTGATCCCTCTAATCCTGAGGATATGCCCTTTTGTCCGAGTTTCACCGGCAAGTGGAAACGTCTTTTCTAGTTTTATCTAATCTATTCCGTTTCAAAGCTTTGTGTTTTATTAATATTCCCACTCATTCTTCTAAATTACAAAGAAAATAATCTGAATCTACAGAGTCTCCCTTTAAAGGCGAACACCCTCAACTCCGGAATCAACCTCGTGAACCTCCTCTGCACCCCCACCCCGCCCAGCACCAGTATATCCGTTTTCAAGTAAGGGGACAAAAAGTGCACACAGTTCACCAAGGGTAGCGTCACCAGCACCTTGTACAGCTGCAACATAACATCTCTGCTTGAACCTTCACGAATCTACGTTGCATCTGTCCAATTTCAATCGAGATGTCCTGCTATTTCTTCCTTGATAATAGACTCAAACATCTTCCCCACTGCAGAATTTAAGCTAACTAATCAATAATTCCCAATCTTTTATCCACCTCCCTTTTTAAACGGGGGTGTCACACTCGCTGTTTTCCAATCTGCTGGGACTTCCACGCAGTCTAGTGAATTTGAAAATTGCCACTAGTGCATTTGTTGTTTCTCCCACCATCTCCTTTAATACCCTGAGATGCATGCTCTCACGGCCAGGAGACATGTCCATCCTCAGCTCCATTAGCTTGCCTGACCCTACCTCTTCCCTAATAATGTTTGTTTCCAGGTCCTCACCTACATTTGTCTACTTGTCAGTTACTGGCATGTTATCAGTATCCTCTACTGTGAAGACAGACACAAAATACCTGTTCAATGCCTCGGCCATTTCATCACATCGCATAGCTAAATGTCCCTTCTCATCATCGAAAGGACCAACCTTTACTTTAGCCACTCTTTTTTTTCGTTTTATGTTTTTATAGAAACTTTTGCTATCTGTCTCTGCATTCTGTACTCATTTTCCCCCTCATGTTTCTTTAAAATTTTCCCAATCTTCCAGTTTTATGATGTTCCTGGCCACTTAGCATGCCTTCTCTTTCACTTTGATAGCCTCCCTTATTTCCTAAGAAACGTAGGGCAGCCTATCCCTTTGTTAACAGTCATACCTTTTCCCTGGAATATACTTTTGCTGAGCACTTCTACAAAAAAAAATCTTTTTTGGAAGTCCTCTACTGCTCGATATCTGTCCCACCATAGAACCTTTGTTTCCACTCTACTTTAGCCAAGTGCTCTCTCGTTCTATTATTGTGCCCCCTGTACATGCACAGGACCCTGGTATTGGATTTTCTCTTCACACTCCCCATCTGAATTCTAAGTTCTGCCATACTGAGATCACTCATTCCAAGTGAATCCCTAACTATGAGATCATTGATTATTCCTGTTCCATTGCACAGGACCAGATCGAGAATTGTTTTCTCCCTCGTCCGTTCCATTGCATACTGTTGAAGAACGCTATCAAGGCTGCACTAAATAAATTCCTTCTGCAAGTTACTGAGACTGAGCTGATTTGAACAAGCTACATGTAGATTAAATTACCTAATGATAATATTTTTAGAGGCATTGCTTGTTTCTTTGTTTCTTGCCTACACCAATGTGATGTTATTATTTGCTGGCCTATAGACTGCGCCTATGAGTGACGTTTTCTTCTTAGAATGTCTATTTTCCACGCAAATTAGTTTAAACTCTTTCGCCATAGAACATATATTGTGTCTCCACACTGCCCTGATGTCGGTCTTGAATAATAGAGAGACACCAACTTCTTACACTGCTGTCAGACCTTCCAAATTACCTCGTCCTCTTAGATATTTAACTCCCAGTCATGGCCATCCTTCAACCGTGTCTCTCTAATGGCTATTAAATCATTTTCATTCTTGTTGACTTGTGCCATTAACTCTAAATGTTACAAATGCGACAAGCATTCAGGTAAAGTGGCTTTGTGTTAGGTTTCTTGTCCTCATGATTTCTCTAATAATATCTCCTTTTGCTTCTCCTCACTCCTCATCTGTTCATTGACGTCTTCCCTCCTCTGTTTCCAATGGCCCAATCATACCTTCCAGGTGAAGCAATACATGAACTGCACTTCGTGCAATCCACTCTACTACAGTCACTGCTCGCAATGTGGTTTCCACTATCTTGGAAAACGAAGTTTGGGATGGGGGACCACATTGCAGAACATCCAAGTTCTATCTTCAAGAAGAGTTCCAGCGAGCCTCAGCGCATGCTGAAAGCACCACACCTGAGTTTCTATTTGGCGACTCCATAGCCCTTCAGACCCCATATCAATTTCAATTTTTTTTAGGGCCTGTACTCTCCCATGTCCTCATCCCCTATTTCTCACGCCAAGCCTTGTTGTCACAAAGCAAGCCATAGCACACTATATGTGGTTCGCCACTAACAGTCTCCATTAACAAATTTTCACCCTGCCAGCTAGATCATCATCCACTCCAATGTCCAACTGTTCCTCTCTCTATTTGAACTCTATCCGTACCTATCGTTCACTCCTTACCCTCCCCCAACTCCCACTATATCTTATGTAGATAGACCAACATTTCCTCGTTATCGTCAGTTCTGAGGAATGGTCACTGGACTCGAAATGTTAACTCTGATGTTTTTTTCAGAAGCTTCCAGACCTGCTGAGTCTTTTCAGCATCACCTGGTTTTGCTCTGGTTAGAGTCGGATGAAGTGAATGTTCGAGGAAGAATGACTGCACATGATCTTGTAGAAGCCTGATACTGGGCTTGTGCAATGATCCCCTGCACAGAAGACAGAACTGTGTTCCTGTTAAAAGGTTCTCTTGTGGAGAAGATGATCCTTCCCATTACAAGATGAGCCTTCGGCATCCACCTCTTAGGTCAATGAAGGCAGCAATCATTTCTGCCGCAGTTCTATCCTGGATGTGATGAAAAGCAGAGAGAGAAACATCCCTCATGTCAGATGTGAACGGACTGGAGTCCACGCAGGAGGTGTCATCAAGTGCCTTTCTTTCAGATAGAGAACACTCAAACGCTTTCTCATTGTAACAATGTGCCATTGGGTATCAAAGCTAAAGGGTTTATCGGCGCAAAGGCTGAAAACAGCTTTTTCTAGTTAAAATAAATGAATGTATTCCTTCAGTGTGACAGTGCAGTTGTGTATAGTTGTAAATAGGATAACTAGATTAATCATTTGCGGCCATAAATGCGACGTGGCTTTCTTAGGGGCTGGATTAGTTGCTGGATGTTCCAGGCTTTAGAACATTTAAAAAGAATGGTTGGGGGTGGGGAAAGAGGAGGGCGTGTAACACTGCTAATCAGAGAGGGTACCACAGCTACAGAAGTTGCCATTGTCGAGGAGGGTCTGCCTACTGAGTCAGTATGGGTGGAAATTAGGAACAGTAAGGGAGCAGTTAGCTCATTCGGGGTTTACTACAGGCCCCCAATAGCAGCAGGGAGATTGAAGAAAGCATAGGTCGGCAGACTTTGGATAAGTCTGAATGTAGTACGGTTGTTGAAATGGGTGACTTTAACTTTCCCAATATTGATTGGAACCTCGTTCGAGCAGATGGTTTGGAAGGAACTGTTTGTGTATGGTGTGTTCAGGAGGGTTACCTGACTCAGGACGTTGACAGGCCTACGAGGGGAGAGAGTATTTTGGATTTGGTGCTGGGCAATGAACCTGGGCAGGTGTCAGATCTTGTGGTGGGACAGCATTTTGGTGATAGTGACCACAACTGCCTCACATTCTACATAGATATGGAGAAGGAGAAAAGCAGGCACAATGGGAGATTATTTCATTGGGGAAAAGGAAACTATGATGCAATCAGATGTGAGTTGGGAAACATGGACAGGGAGCAATTGTTCCATGGAAAGGGCGCTATAGACATGTGGAGATGTGTGACCCACCAGTCCTCTCTTGAGGCGGGGGGGGGGGGGGGCTGGGCTGAGCCCTGAAGTGTTGAGGGTGTGAATGTTTTGTGGAGGTAATGTCTGAGGGGCTTTGGGGGTTAAACAAAACAAAGAGGCGCTTTCTTAGATATTGAGGGAGCACTTGCTGAGGTATTGAGGGGGCATTATCTGAGGAATTGAGGGAGCATTATCTGAGGTACTGAGGGGGAACTATCTGAGCTGTTGAGAGAGCAACTTCTGTGGCATTGAGGGAGCACTTTCTGAGGTTTTGAGGGAGAATTATCTGAGGTATTGATGGAGCACTTTCTGAGGTATTGAGGGAGAAATATATGAGGTATTGAGGGAGCACTTTCAGAGGTATTGAGGGACCACGTTCAGAGGTATTCAGGGAGCACTATCTGTGGTATTGAGGGAGCATTTTATGAGGTATTGAGGGCGCACTATCTGAGGTATTGAGGGAGAACTATCTGAGGTACTGAGGAAGCACTTTCTGAGGTACTGAGGGAGAAGTATCTGAGGTATTGAAGGAGAACTAGCTGAGGCATTAAGGGAGAAATATTTCAGGTATTGAGGTAGAACTATCTGGGGTATTCAGGGAGCACTATCTCGTGGTACAGAGTGCAGAGGATAGAAAGGAACAGATGCAATTCCCTGATCATTTCCTCAGGGTCCCCGAAGCACTCTGGTGTTGTAATTTGAAATGGAAGCCACTCCCCATTTCAGAAGCTTCAGATCATTTTAAACAATCAGTGAAAAATAACAGCAGCATGTGTCTGAAACATGGTTTGGGGGAAAACTTTCATCAATCTATTGTTACTTGTTGCTTGGAGACGTTTTAGAAAAGCAGGCACCCAAACAGACTAACGCTGTCGATGCAAGAGGTGGTGCACAGGAAGATCCAACAAGTCATCTGTTGCTGCTGTCAGTCTCCCTGGAGCAGTCATCATGTGAGATCAGGGTTCAGTCCTCGAAGAAATCATTTCTCCAGCAATACCTCAACCATGCCTTTACAGGGGTGTGTGTGTGTGTGTGTGTGTGTGTGTGCGTGTGTGTGCGAGCGAGAGGGAAACAGTCAGAGAGAGAGAGAGAGACTGCCCGTGTTTGTGCGTGCGAGAGTGTGGATGCATGTGTATCTCTGGGTGCGTGAGAGAGAAAGTGCATGTTCATGTGAGATTGTGTGGCTGTGTATATGTTTGGGGGGTGTCTCTGTGTGCATGTGTGTGAGTGAGGGTGTATGAGATAGAGTGTGTATGTGTGCATGTGTGTGAGAGAGTGTGTCTGTGTGTATGTGTGTGAGAGTGTGTCTGTGTGTGAGAGAGTGTGTGTGTCTGTGTGTGAGGGAACGTGTCTGTGTGTGTCTGTGTCTGTGTGTCTATGTGTGTATGTGTCTGTGTGTCTATGTGTGTGTATGACAGTGTGTCTTGTGTGAGAGAGAGAGTGTGTATGTGTGTTAGAGAGAGTGTGTGTCTGTGTACATGTGTATGTGAGAGTGAGTGTTTCTGTGTGTGAGAGAGAGTGTGTGTCCATGTGTCTGTGTGAGACAGAGTGTGTCTATGTGTGTTTGATGGAGCTTGTGTCTGCTTGTGTATGTGTGTATAAGAGAGAGTGTAACTGTATGTTTATGTGTGTGAGAGGGAGAGTGTCTGTGTGTGAGAGTGTGTGTCAGTGTGTGTGTGTGAGAGAGTGTGTCTATGTGTGTTTGAGGGAGCGTGTGTCTGCGTGTGTATGTGTGTGAGAGAATGTGTAACTGTGTGTTTATGTGTGTGTTTGAGATCGTGTGTCTGTGTGTCTGCCTGTGTGTATGCGTGTGAGAGAGATTGTCTGTGTGTGAGAGACAGAGAGTACGTGTGTGAGAGAGAGAGTGTAACAGAGTGTTTATGTGTGTGAGAGATCGTGTGTCTGTGTGTCTGGCTGTGTGTATGTGTGTGAGAGAGATTGTCTGTGAGTGTGTAAGAGACAGAGAGTGTGTGTATGAGAGAGAGGGTGTCTGTGTGCGTGAGAGTGAGTGGGCGTGTGAGAGACTGACAGTGTGTGTGTGAGAGTGTGTGGGTAAATGAGAGAGAGTGTGTGTATTTGTGTGTGAGAGAGTGTGGCTGTGTGTGTGTGAGAGAGTGTTTCCGTGTGAGAGAGAGAGTGTGTGTCTGTGTGTGCATGAGAGAGAGTGTCTGTGTGTGTTTGAGGGATTGTGTGTCTGTGTGTCTATCTGTGTGTATGTGTGAGAGAGAGTGTCTGTGTGTGTGAGAGACTGTGTGTGCGGGAGAGAGAGAGTGTCTGTGTGCGTGAGAGTGAGTGGGTGTGTGAGAGTGTGTGTGTAAATGAGAGACAGTGTGTGTATGTGTGTGAGAGAGAGTGTGTGTGTGAGAGAGTGTGTCCGTGTGAGAGAGAGTGTGTGTCTGTGTGTGCGTAAGAGAGAGTGTCTGTGTGTGAGAGAGGGAGAGTGTGTCTGTGTGTGTGAGAGAGTGTGTCCGTGTGTGTATTTGAGGGAGCGTATGTCTGTGCGTGCATGTGTGTGAGAGATAGTGTGTGCTTGTGTGTGTTTGAGATCGTGTGTCTGTGTGTCTGCCTGTGTGTATGCGTGTGAGAGAGATTGTCTGTGTGTGAGAGACAGAGAGTACGTGTGTGAGAGAGAGAGTGTAACTGAGTGTTTATGTGTGTGAGAGATCGTGTGTATGTGTGTCTGCCTGTGTGTATGTGTGTGAGAGAGATTGTCTGTGAGTGTGTAAGAGACAGAGAGTGTGTGTATGAGAGAGAGGGTGTCTGTGTGCGTGAGAGTGAGTGGGCGTGTGAGAGACTGACAGTGTGTGTGTGAGAGTGTGTGGGTAAATGAGAGTGTGTGTATTTGTGTGTGAGAGAGTGTGTCTGCGTGTATGTGTGAGAGAGTGTGTCCGTGTGTGTATTTGAGGGAGCGTATGTCTGTGCGTGTATGTGTGTGAGAGATAGTGTGTGCTTGTGTGTGTATGTGTGTGCGAGAATGTGTCTGTGTTTGTGTTTGAGGGAGCGTGTGTCTGTGTGTGGGGGCAGTCCTTCGTGTATGTGTGTGTGAGAGTGTCTGTGTGTGTTTGAGGGAGCATGTGTGTGTGTGTGTGCGTGCGTGCATGTAAACTAGCCAATCTTATTGGGTGCTCATGAATGTAAAATCCATCTGCTGCTTCAGGTGAATTGGTCCTTGTGTCTCCAAGGACACAAAGGCTGCAAGAGTGAATTAACTGGGGGAAAGAGAGTGCTGTTCATTCCAGTGGGGATTCATCCAGTAAACCTTCCCCACACACTAACATCCCTCTGGCAATGCAGTGACTAGTCCTGCACACAGTGATCCAGGTATAAACCAATGTAATGTCACCGTAGTATTACCAGAGCATGGGGCAGCTCCTCATTAGAGAGCGGTGTCTGGTGGTGTTTTAATCAGAGGGTCACCATAGCCCAGCTGAGGGGAGAGGTTGGGAAGGAGAGTCCTTCAAGGTAACCCCAGCTGGTGTGGGAATTGAACACACGTTATTGGTTTTACTCTGCATTATAAACCAACTGTCCAGCCAACTGAGCTAACTGACCTCACTCCAGGGGCATGTCCTGTATAACCCAATTATAGCCAGCCTGCACCTCAATAGGAGCCAGGAGCAAGGCCATTCGGCCCCCACTCTAACCCAGAAAGGAGAGCACGGGAAGCTGATGAAGGAAACAAGCCCCTCCCATGTGGCTTTCTGCAATGGAGCTGGAGGACAGGGCAGACCTGGCCTGCTGTTTGCTTCCCCGAGACTGGCCTGCTCCACCTTACAGTGAGAGACTGAGGGGAATCTCGAGGAGATTTCACTTCTCACTGCGAGGCTGCAACTCCAATCCAAATCAGGCTGGTTCCCTTTGAGACTCACGGAAGAGTGCAGCACTCTACAGATCAGGGCCTTGTGGAGCCATAACCTCCAGTGTGGGGGCCAAGAGCTGGGAGGTAGCGTGAAGAACATAAGACCATCCGAAATAGGAACAGGAGGAGACCATTCAGCCCCTCGAGCCTGCTCTGGTATTGAATAGGATCGTGGATGATTTAGCATTTGATTTGGGAGCTGAAACCCGGACAGTACAGAGACAGAGGATCAAATTGTTCTCCTATACGGGATCATCAGACAGGAGCTGGAAGTAGAGAGAGTGAACTCACACACACACACACACACACACACAGACACACACACAGACACACACAGACACACTCAGACACACACACACACACACAAACACACACACATACACACACATACACACACACAAACAGACAAACACAGACACACATACACACACACAAACACAGACACACACATGCACACATACACACACACAAACACAGACACACACACAGACACACACATGCACACATACACACACACAAACACAGACACAAACACACAGACACACACATACACACATACACACACAGACACACACACATACACACGTACACACACACGCATACACACATACACACACACAGAAACACACACCTACACACATACACACACAGACACACACACATACACACACAGACACACACACATATACACACAGAGACACACATACATACACACACAGACACACTCACACATACACAGACACAGACACACATACACACAGACACACACACAGACACACACAAATACACACACAGACACACACACATACAGACACACATACATGCACACATACACACACAGACACACACACACATACTCAGACACACACATAAACATACACACAGACAAACACATACAGACACACACACATACACACACACATACACACACACACACATGCACACACAGACACACACACACTCTCACACACAGACACACACATACACAGACACACACACACATATACACACACAGACACACACAGAGACATACACACATACACACACACACACACACACACACACACACACACACACACACACATACACATTGTGGGATACAGGCTGTCTGTGGGAATTTTACCACAAGATGCGAGCTCTACACTGAGGAGAGACAAAGGTGCAAAATGCGAGAGAGGGCAGCTGCACAGTCTGATCCCACCGATCTCACTGCTTCCCACTCCCATGAGAGCTCTCATGTATATTTCTGTGTTCCCAGCTGTCTCTCCCACATTTTCCCTTCAATCCCTATCTCACAACATCCTTCATATCTCTGCCCTGTTGACATTTCCCTGCAGATTCCCTTCCTCCAACACTCTGCCCCTTTGACACTCCATCATGTTTTTCCGGAATGTTTAATCATTCAATCTTCCCCAAAACCAACACCTTGCTCATCTCTCTCTGCATCTTTCTCTCAGCTCTGTGGGATCTTGTTTTTCTTTTCTGTAAATCGTTCTCGTTGCATCACAACAGCCCCCCCGCCCACTGTCTCAGCTCTATGCTGCTGCTACAACTCCTCTCTCTCTCTCTCTCTCTCTCTCTCTCTCTCTCTCTCTCTCTCTCTCTCTGTCCTATATCTCTCCCTGGGTTTTCTCTCTTGCTGTCTATCTGACCTTCACTCCCTGTCTTTGCCTCCTCTTTTCCCCCTTGTATCTGTCTGACATTGCATTTCTCTTCCTGGGGTTCTACTCTCTCTCTCTCTCTCCCCCTTTCTCCCTCTGCCTCTCTCCTGCTCTTTTTCAGTTCTTCTCACTTTCTCTCCCACCCTCTGCCTGCCCGTCTTCCACTTATTCTCTCCCTCCCTCTCACTGTCTGTCTACCCATCTCTCTTTCTCTCTTGTAGTTTCTCTCCCTCTGTCTCCCTAGACCCCTATCCCAGTGACTGGGGAAGGGACATGTGAAGAGTTTGTCTCTGTGTCGCTGGATGCTGTACAGTTAATGCGGGGGATCAACCTTTTCCTAGTCTCTCCCGAATGTTACCCCGACTGTGGGGAGGGGGTTAGTGTAAGGGACATAAAAGTATTTTTCTCATTGAGTCTGAACTGAAGAAAAAGAGAAGGGGAGGGTGAGAAAAAGAGAAAGAGAGACATGGAGAGAGTGGGGATGGAGAAATTGAGGAGAGAGAGAGATGGGCAGTGAGAAACAGGGAGAGGAAGAAGGACACATATGGAGGGAGAAGGACAGTGTGTGTGGCTGGGGAATGGTTGCAGAGTGGGATCTTTCTGTGCACGACAGCAGTCAGTCAAAAGGTGTGTTAGTCTCTGGACCATGATCTCCAGCCCAGGAGCTGAGGGTCTACATGGGAAGGGGGAGATTGGGAGACAAGGGGGGAGTGGGACAGCCAGAGACGGGGGACTGTTTGATGGGGTTTTGGGGTTGGTGGAGAAAGGAGGGGCTGCTGTGAGAGACAGAGAGATTGAGGGAGAGACAGCATGAGACGCAAAGTCTGAGACAGGATGGAGAAGAGGTGTTCAAAGTTTGGGAGAAGATTTATAGCTCGGGTGCTCATTGTTGTAGTTCTGTTCGCCGAGCTGTGAATTTGTGTTAGAGACGTTTCGTCCCCTGTCTAGGTGACATCCTCAGTACTTGGGAGTCTTCTGTGTCGCGCTTCTGTGTTGGTCCCTCCGACATTTATAGTGGCTTGTCTCTACCGCTTCCGGTTGTCAGTTCCAGCAGTCCGCTGCAGTGGCCGGTATATTGGGTCCAGGTTGGTGTGTTTAACAAACACATCGACCTGGACCCAATATACCAGCCACTGCAGCAGACAGCTGGAACTGACAACCGGAAGTGGCAGATTCAAACCACTAAAATGCCGGAGGAAACATCACAGAAGTGCTTCACCGGAGACTCCCAAGCACTGAGGATGTCACCACGACAGGGGACGAAACGTCTGCAACACAAATTCCCAGCTCGGCGAACAGAACCATAACAAGGAGAAGAGGTTTCCACAGAAAGGATAGTCAGTGATGCCCTTTAGGGGACAATCCTGAGGATCATGAACAGGACCAGGATCATTTAATGGGGGAGGGGGGGAATGGGTAGGAAGGACTCCATCTGTGATACAAGCCTTCAATAATTCTGGGACTGGGATCTTGCTGTGCATTAAAACAGCCGCAGGCCAGTCAGTCAATCCAGAAACATTTATGTGTGTGAGAAAGTGAGGGCTGCAGATGCTGGATAGTCAGAGTTACAAAGTGTGGAGCTGGGGAAGCACAGCAGGTCAGCCAGGAGAGTCGATGGTTCAGGCCTGACCTACTGGGCTTTTCCAGCTCCACACTTTTCCACTCATTTCCCTCTGCCCCAGGGAGTGGGGCTCACAGCAATGTTGGGGGGGCATCAAAATATTTGAGGGGGGCTAATTTGGTGAGGCAATTATTTGGGAGGGAAGATATTCGGGAAAGGGGATAAATTTGGGAGGACAGTGAAAATGAGGGGCACAGAATTTTTGAGGTGGTACAAAATTGGGTGAGATCTTTCAGGTCTGAAACAGCGAAAAACAGAAAGGGAGGGTGAGAAAAACAGACAGAGATGGAGAGAGTGGGGATGGAGAAGTGGGATGGGAGAATGATGGGCAGAGGAAGACAGGGAGAGGGTGAGAGTGAGAGAAAGAGTGTGTGTCTGAGCGAAAGACAGACAGAAGGACAGAGAGAGAGGGGACAGAGAGATGGAGAGAAGGGGAAGTCAGACTAAGACTGAGGAGTTAAAACATGGACAGACTGTAGGGGCGACACTTGTTATTCCAGTTGGTTCCAACTCTCTCTCTCAATGGATTTTCATATTCCCTCTCTCCCATGCCCCTGGGTTTTGCTTCAGCCTGTCTCTCTCTTTCTCTCTCTCTCTCTGGTTCTGCTTCTGGGTCTGCGAAATTGTTTTCTCTTGTCCTCTCTCTCTCTGGATGGTCAGATGGTCTCTGTCGCTTGCCATGCTGGTCTCCTCAGAAGGCCTCCAGAGATTCAGGCAATCAGTCTGCAGATAAACCCTGTTTTTGTTTATTTCTGGATGGTTTTCAGGAACTTTCTATCGTTGTGGCCAATTAGGAAAATCAGTTAATAGTTTGAAGCATTGCCAGTCATTTGGATGGCTTGTTGCTGTTAGTTTCTTCGTGTAACAGGACCCGGTGCCTTCCTGTCTGGGCCCTCATTTGTTTGGTAGATACATCTGTCCAGAATAATTGTTGCCTTTTACATTATGCTGTGTTTGCACTGTGCCTGGTGTGCGAGTTTTGTGATTTGGGAGATTTCCTTGGCCAATCAACCTTGGCTGTCTATCTGTGTTTTAGCCAGGAGGTTGTGACATCTCCCCCAACTCATCCACTTGAATGGAAAGAAAAGAAGCTTATGCAATAAATTACAAACCTAATTTTAAAAGCTGGCTATGCTTGTTGTCAGAGTAGCCAGCTCTCTGTGCAAAAGCCATTGTGTACGTTTTCCAAACCGATGGTCTTATAGCTTCACTTGGAGGTCACCACTGATGATGCTACCCAGCCAGGTAACGAAACGTCTGGATATCAAACCTATCAGCGAGCAAACCTACACCCTAAGTCTTGTAGCTGATAAGTGATATTATAAAATCTTGACAGAACAGAATCAGGCCGTTCGGCCCATTGAGTCCACAATGACCCTCTGAAGAGAGTCCAACTCAGACCCACTCACCCAATGATATCCCTGAAACGCCGCATTTCCTATGGCTATTCCAGCTAGCCCGAATATCCCTTGACACAATGGGCAATTTAACATGGCCAATCTGCCGTAATGGCAACTATGGGCAGGCAATCAATACTGGCCCAGCCAGGAACACTCAAACACTGCAAATGAATGAAACTAAGGTGATCACCCGGGGAGTTCCATTTACCTTCCAGCCCTTGGGGATGTGTCCAGGCATTATTCACCATGATCGTACCCATCTGCTGCAGCCTGCAATCCTAACCACCGGTATCCCGAGATATATCAAGGTGAGTGCGGTTAGGACCACAGCCGATGTGAGAGGAGCCGAATTCTTGGATAACAGGCTATGGGAATGTCATGGTATGACCTGTTCCTTCCCATTTACGTAAGTATGGTCCCTGTCAATGTTCCCTCTATCTCCACAGAAAGTGGGAGGTAATCATGGTAGCCCATCCAAATACCTTTTTTTATACAACTCTGATAATTTGGACTTCATCCTAACTTTGGTCACTTGGGTTAAGTGGAATCCCTCATACCAAGCCCGGGTGTCCCACCGAGAGTGTACTTACAGCTGTCATTAACTCAGCCCTTGGTGACCTGCTGTCACTGACAGTGAGAGACGTTGGTGTGGGTGTTCACCTGGAACAAATATTTATGCTGTTTGTCACTAACCCAGGACGGGACTTTCCCTTGGCTGGCCTGCCTGAGCTCCTCCCTCAGCTGTTCCATCATCCCGTTACTGCACAGGGTGTGGTTTTACTGCTCACCGTCATCTCTGATTGGGCCATGGATGATCTGGTTAATCGTGTTGGTGTGACCCTCCAGTCTGGTCACTAAGTGATGGTTAGCCTGATTCTCCACCAGTTGTCCCATGGTCTCCTCTGGGTTTTCTGTATTAAGTCTTTCTCTGGCTCATTAGAGAGTTGGTGAGTCAGGATCCTGAGTTTATTCCCCAAATGAGCCAAGTCAGCGTACTGACCAGTAACACTCCTGCCCTGGGAGTGGACTCGTATACTGTAGCTAAATCATTAAGGGGTTCCCTTTTCTTTTGTCTGTTAATTACTTTTCTGGGTTCAGTGTTTTCCCTCAAATTTCCCTGTCCCTTTTCCCATTATCCTGTGGGTCAGTTGGGAACATGATTGTTTTAATGGGGAAGGACACCACTCTAATTACTGTATCCCTGATAATTCATTATGATTAGTGTCAGTTTGTGATAAATGTTCGTGAAGAAGGAATTCCCTGTGAGATTAATGCCTAGTCCATTGTGAGAGCCTTGTATGTGTGGGACAAGCTGGGGGAGGAGCCTTCCTTCCTGGTCACAGCCCGTTTTTAATTTTGTTTCTGAGGAATTCTTCCTGGTGGGCTTCCTGGGGATATCGCTGTCCGAAAATGACCCCTAGTCCAGGCAGGGTGCTTGGTATCCTATACCATACACCCATTCTCGGGGAAACCCGACCAATCGCTTCTGGTCCCTGAGCTCCAGTAACACAATGTGGAAATCCCTAAAGTCTATTTCATATTCAGCAATTAATTAGCAGAGAGCCCAAGCTTCATTACGGGCGCGATTGAGGGGTCGAATCCCAGGTGTCTCTCCTCCTTTCTGAGACATGGGAGACAAAGGGCCGGGCCCAGTTTCTCATCGCTAAGAGAGGTGCAGGTCATATCCCCAAAAATCCAGACAAATGGACCCAGAGTCTCCGGGTGAAGCTGACGGGGGGGAGGGGAGGGTCATTCCCCGGTTGTTGTTTTGCAGTTATGTAGCGCCTCTGCAGGTTATGCTTTATCCTGCCTTCTAGCAGTGAGGTTCGCTGTCTTCATTTCATCATGGATGCCCCTCCCTAGCTGTTGGCCTTCAGGGAGGGCTGAATGGCCTGCTGGACTAAGGCACATGGCGATTAATTTGGTTTGCTCCTCAGCGTCCACTCTGTGTATGACAGACTGTCAGTCAATCTCATCCAAACATGTATCTGTGACAGAGACGGGATCTTTTTGGTGCTGCCCACGAGCTCGGTGCCTGGAATGGCTGTTGTGTACGGAGTGAGACCATAAGCTGCTTTACACTGGGCAACCACATGATTCATGGAATCTGTGTTCGGCTGTGGCTCAGGGCTGGGGGCAAAAGGTGCAGTTACCTGGGAAACAGGCAGTGGGAGTCCCCATCTGAGAGCGGGTGTGGATGTGTCAGTGTGGGGCCTGTCATTATCTCCCTGGGAGGTAGAACACCAAAGGTACACATTATCCCATTCTGGGAGGAGTCCTAGTTCCCTAGGGATTGTATTTGCTCCTGGCACCTCCTACTAGGGCCTGATGTGTGTTCCTCCGTGTTGCAGGTGTACAGCACCCATGCAGCTGCTTGGAGCTCATACACTGTCCTTCCAGATTGTCAGTGTAACCTGAGGCTGCTTCCCCATCTCCAGAGAACCTCCTTTCACTGGATTGGGCTGTTCCCAATTGTAACTGGAGTAGTCCCATGTGGGTGAGATTTTCCTGCAACGTTCTGTCCTGTTCATTGTGTCGGAGACCTAGCTCTGTCACAGCCTGTAGGTTTCCCTGGGGTGACCAGATCCCAGCTGCCTTATCCCAGACGGGGGCCCACCAGTCTATCGGCAATGGAGTGAGCTTTCCAGCTTCCTTCCCCAGCTCTCTATGGGCATCTCCCCACAGCTCCTCTGCCAGGAATCCTTCACTTCAAAGCCAGGCTGGCTTCCTGCCAAATTCTGCAGGACTATTTCAAATTTGTCCCGGCTCGTGTTCATCTTGCTTTGGCTGCTTCTGTATTATGGGACACCTGGGTATGTTCATAGAGTCATAGAGTTCTACAGCATGGAGACAGGCTCTTTGGCTCAAACTGGCCCATCCACAATAACCCCCTTTCCCTGCACTTGGCCCATATACTTCCAATACTTTCCTCTCCATGTATTTGTCCAAGTGCATTTTAAATGTTATTAAATGTATCCTCCTCGACCACTTGCACTGGTAGTTCATTCCGTATGTGTACCACCCTCTGGGTAAAAGCATTGTCTCTCAGGTTCCCACTTAACCTTCCCCTTTCACCGATAACTGATGCCCTTTCATCCTTGATTCCCCAAGCCTTGGAGAAAGACTGAGTGCATTCACCCTATCCATGCCTCCCATGATCTTATACACCTCTATAAGGACACCCTTCAGTCTCCTATACATGAAAGAAAATTTCCTTGCTTGTCCAACCTCTCTCTATATCTGTCTAGTTGAGTTCTGACAACATCCTTGTAAGTTTCTTCTGTCCTCTTTCTAGTACAATAACATCCTTCCTATAGCATGGTGGGCAAAACTGAAGACAATACTCCAAGTGCGGCCTCACCAACATCCTGCACAACTACAACAGAACTTCCCAACTTCGAAATTCCATGCCCTGACTGATGAAGGGCCCAGTGTGCCAAAAGCCTTCTTCACTGCCCTGTCTCCCTGAGTTTAGAGAGCCGTGCTCCTGGAATCCAAGGTCCCTCTGTTCCACTACACTCCTTCAGGCCCTACCATTCACCATGAAACCCCAGTCTTGATGTGACTTTCCAAAATGCAAGATCTCGCCCTTGTCTGTATTAAACTCCATTTGCCATTTCTAAGCCCAATTCCCCAGGTGATCAAGGCCCTGTTGCAATTGCTGAGAACCTTCCTCACTTATTTTAGTGTAATCTGCAAACTCTCTAATCATGCCGTAAACATCCTCATCCAAATCATTTATCTAGATAACAAACAGCAATGGGCCGAGCACTGACCAGCTCAGTGACACAATGGCTCAGTGGTAAGCACTGCTGCCTCACAGCACCGTGGATCTGGGTTCAATTCCAAACTAACAGGATGGTCTGTGTGGGTTAGATCCTGTTTGGGTTAGATTTCCTACAGTATGGGAACAGGCCATTTGGCCCAACAAACCACACCGACCTGCTGAAAAGTAACCCACCCAGATCCATTCTCCCTTCCCAACATTTAACCTTAACGAATGCATCGAGCAATATGGGCAATTTTGCCTGGCCAATTCATCTGACCTGCACATTTTTGGAATGGGGAGGAAACCGGAGCACCCAAAGGAAATCCACGCAGACACAGGGAGAATGTGCAAACTCCACACAGTCACCCGAGGCTGGGGTCGAGCCCGGTCCCTGGCACTGTGAGGCAGCAGTGCCAACCACTGAGCCACCATGCCACACCAACTGAATGTGTATGTTCTCCCCATGTCTGCGTGGGTTTCGTCTGGGTGCACTGGTTTCCTCCCACAGTCCAAAGCTCTGCAGGTCAAGTAAATTGGTTATGCTCAATTGCCGAAAATATTCATGGATATGTAAGTAAGTTGCGTTAGTCAGGGGTAAATGTTGAGTAATAAAGTAGGGGAATGGGTTTGAGTGAAATAATCTTCAGAGGGCTAGTGGGCTTGTTGGGCCGAAGGGCCTGTTTCCACAGAGGAGGGATTCTATGATTCTATGACCGCTGAGGCACACCACCAGTCACAGGCCTCCAGTCTGACTGTTACCCTCTGCTTCCTACCATCAAGCCAATTGTATACTCAGCTTGCCAACGCCCCCTGGATTCCATGCGATCTAACTTTCCAGAGCAGGGTACCATGTGGAACCTTATCAAAGTCCTTCCTGAAATCTGTAGAGTCTACATGTCCTTGCCTGCCCTCGTCAAACTTCCTGATCACTTCAATAAAGAACGCTGACAAATTTGTGAGGCATGGTCTCCCATGCACAAGGCTTTGCTGACTACTCCCAATCAAATGTTGTATTTCCAAATGCATGTCTATCTAATCTCCCAGCATCTTCTCAAGTAACCTACTTACCACGGATGTTAGATTTACTGATCTATAGTTCCCAGGTTTATCTTTGCAGCCATTCTTGAATAAGGGTGCAACATATACTGTCCTCCAGTCTTCCTGGACCTCACCCGTGGCTAACGGTGAGGCAAAAAGATCAGCAGGGACCCCACAAGTACTTCCCTCGCCTCTTGAGATGCAGTTGGATATGTTTGGCCAGGTCCAGGAGATTTATCCACCTTCATACATTCTAATGCATTCAACACATCCTCTCCTGTGATATGGTCTGACCCCAAGAGATCATCACTAACTTTCCCAAGTTCCCAAGCCTTCATGTCCTTCTCCAAGGTCAACACAGAGGTGAAATAACTTCAGCGATTCTGCACAAACATGTCCACTTTGGTCCTTGAAAGGTCCTATTTTCTCTCTAGTTATTCTTTATTCCTTGGGAGGGGGAGATTGCAGTGTTGGGTAGGGATCAGTCAGGGAGGGGGAGATTGCAGTGTTGGGTAGGGATCAGTCAGGGAGGAGGAGATTGTAGTGTTGGGTAGGGAACAGTCAGGGAGGGGGTGATTGCAGTGTTGGATAGGTTTCAGTCAGGGAGGGGGTGATTGCAGTGTTGGATATGGATCAGACAGGGAGTGGGTTATTGCATTGTTTGGTAGGGATCAGTCAGGGAGGGGGAGATTGCAGTGTTGGATAGGGATCAGTTAGGGAGGCGGTGATTGCAGTGTTGAGTAGGGATAAGTCAGGGAGGGGGAGATTGCAGTGTTGGATAGGGATCAGTAAGGGAGGGGAGATTGCAGTGTTGGGTAGGGGTCAGTAAGGGAGGGGAGATTGCAGTGCTGGGTAAGGATCAGTCCGGGGGGATATTGCCGTGATGGGTAGGGATCAGTCAGATGGGAGATCGCAGTGCTGGGTAAGGATCAGTCAGGGGGGATATTGCAGTGTTGGGTAGGGATCAGTCAGGGAGGAGGAGATTGCAGTGTTGGGTAGGGATCAGTCTGGGAGGGGGAGATTGCAGTGTTGGTTAGGGATCAGTAAGGGAGGGGAGATTGCAGTGCTGGGTAAGGATCAGTCAGGGAGGATATTGCAGTGTTGGGTAGCGATCAGTCAGGGAGGGGGAGATTGCTGTGTTGGGTAGGGATCCGTCAGGTCTGGGGTGAGTGCAGTGTTGGGTAGGGATCCCAGATATGTTCTCGATCTCACAGTCTCTGGTTAGAGAATTCAAGTCTTGACAGATTTCCCTCCTGGTGTCTGTCTGTTGAGGTGTTTGTCAAGTACAGATGTGTAGATTTAGAAGGCAAATATCACCACAGTGCAAACACTCTCTTATTGTCACTAAGGGAGCCCTGAATGCTCTATTATACTGAACTTAGTCATAGAGATATACAGCATGGAAACGAACCCTTCGGTCCACCTCATTCATGCCAATCAGATATCCTAACCTAATCTAGTCTCTTTTGCCAGCACCTGGCCTGTATCCCTCGAAACCTTACTGTTTATATACCCGTCCAGAGGACTTTTAAATGCTGTAATTGTACCAATCTCCACTACTTCCTCTGGTAGCTCATTCCATACACACACCATCCTCTATGTGAAAAAGTTGTCTCCTTAGGTCCATTTTATATCTTTCCCTCTTACTCTCAGCCTATGCCCTCCAATTTGGGACTCTCTCACCCCAGGGAAAAGACTTTGTCCGATCCATGCCCTTCGTGATTTTATGAAACTTGAGAAGCCTCCAACGCTCCAGGGAATACAGCCCCAGCCTATTTCAGCCTCTCACTACAGCTCAAATCTTCCACCCTGGCAATATCTTTGTAAATATTTTCTGAACCCTTTCAAGATTCACAACATTCTTCATTTGGAAGGAGACCAGAATTGCACGTGGCCTAACCAATGTCCTGATTAGCCACAACATGACCTCCTAATTCTGTTACTCAATCATCTGACCAATAAAGGAAAGCATGCCAAATGCCTTCTTCATTATCCTATCTGCCTGCAACTCTACTTACAAAGAACTATGAACTTGCACTCCAAGGTCTCTTTGTTCAGCAACGCACCCTTACCATTAAGTGGATATGACGTGCTCTGATTTGCTTTTCCAAAATGCAGCACCTCGTATTTATCTAAATTAAACTCCAACAGCCACTGCTAGGCCCACTGGCCCATTTGATCAAGATTCCTTTGTACTCTGAGGTAACCTTCTTCATTGTCCACTGCACCTCCAATTTTGTTGCCCCCTGCAAACTTACTAACTATACCTCCTACGTTTGCATCCAAATCATTTATATAAATGATGAAAAGCAGTGGACTCAACACCGATCCTTGGAGCACATCAGTGTGCATAGGCGTCCAGTCTGAAAAGCAACCTTACACCATCACCTCTTGCCTTCGAGCCAATTCAAATGGCTAATTATTCCTGTATTCCATATGATCTAAGCTTGCTAACCAGTATCCCATGGGAAACCTTGTCAAACACCTTATGGAAGTCCATACAGATCCCGTTCACTGCTCTGCCCTCATCAATCCTCTTTGTTACTTCTTCAAAAAAATCAGGCAAGTTCGTGTGACATGATTTCCCACACACAAAACCATTGCTGCTTTAAAATTAATCAAACTTTGGTCACTGGCCCCAAAGTGTTCCCCCACTGACACCTCAGTCACCTGTCCTCAGTCTGTTACCATTGTGATAGGCTGCTTCATTGCTGTGAATTTGAATTAAAATGAGAAAAACCTGGACTGACTGGACGCTGCTCCACCATCACGTTGCTAGTGGGGCAGGATCACAGGACACCGAATTTATATTAATTTCTGTGTTCCATGATCTTGCCCCACGAACTACCCAATGAAGCTCTCGAAAGCTAGTGTACTTCCAAATAAACCAGTTGGACTAGAACCAGGTGTTGTGTGATTTTTAACTTTGGCCAGTCCAACACTGACACATCTATGTTCTCATAGAATCCCTACAGTGCGGAAACAGGCTGTTCGGCCCAATAAGTACACACCAAATGAATTTGATTGATTCACTCATTGATTAGAGTGAAGGGATATTTCAGCACCTTCTTCAGTTGCTGACTGAACTTTATCAGGGTAAAGGCAAAAATACCATGCAGCAACTGAGAAACTGCATCATGAATCCCAATTCCAGCACAATTCATGTTGATACGTAGACCAAAAGCCTATCACAAACATTTGGCTCCATATTGAATACATTGTTAATACTAACAGTAACAAGATGGATTTCCTTCAGCTTTGCATTTCGGTGTCCCTGTGAGACTCTCCACTGGTCTCCTGTGGGCTCTGCTGGTCATTAACATGTGTCTGGTGATGAAAACGTTGAGCAGCAGAATCAGGGGAAATTGGAAAGTCAGGTTAGAATGTGGTGGAGGAACTCAATTATGATCCAGACTCAAGAGTAATAAACTCCGATTGTTACATCACAAAGCCAGAGGGTGTTATCCAGCCAATACTGAGCTGGGAACATAAAATACCAGAAGATGTTCTTTCAACAGCTCAGCACAGTCGCTGTTCCCAGAGCAGTTTTCTAAAAGCAATATTTAAATTCAGCTTCTGGCAACAAATGGCCACAATCAATCGAAGGTGAATGTGTGGACAAACCAGACAGGACCGTCCGCCCGATATAAAGCATTACAGCATAGATATTACACATGGGGACGCCCTATAGGAAACTGTGGTGTTTTCAATAAACAATCAGAATGTGTCTCATGATCAGGTTGAGGATAACGACCAGTCGACCTGCCACTAGCATGGCCACCAAGTAATGGGTATCACATGGAGACAACCCACATTCTTTACCAAGCAGCATGAAGATCATCATTACATTAACTGTGAGGAAGGCAAGCAAACAAATTATACATTAATTTGGAGGTAAGGTTACAGTACCTCAATGGTTAGTACTGCTGCCTCACAGCGACAGGAGCATGGGCTTGATTCCAGTCTGGGTCAACAGTCTGTGTGGAGTATGCACATTCTCCCTGTGTCTGCATGGTTTCTACTCTGTAGTCCAGCCCAAAAATGCGCAGGTTAGATGATTAACCATGGTACATTTGCCCAAGAGTGACCAGGATTGTGCAAGTTATTTGGATTAGCTCTGGGAAATGCAGGGATCGGGTGGGGGTGTTGGGCCTGAGGTCAGTGCAGACGTGAGGGGCAATATGGCATCTTGTGCACTGTAAGGATTCTATTCTGTAATTCAATGCCTCACAGCACTCTGAGAAAAGGAGAAAAATCTCTTCATCGCTGTAACCAATCAAAGTTGCCTTATTTAAGACTTGAAAAATCAAGTGTCCTCCGGCTCTTGTCTCAATTTTAATGTTTCTTGCAAGGTGTCACCCATGAAGGAAGCGTTACTGCAGCATTTCCCAGTTTTACTGAGATCACAGCTGGAGGACTGTATCGGGCTTTTTAAAATCTCTTAACATCAGAAAGAATTTAATTACACGAGAAGGTGTATGGACACAGCTCACTCAGTTGATTCCTGGGATGACCAGTTCATCCCACGTGGAAATGTTGCGCAGTTTGGATGGATAACCTTTGAAGTTCAGCAGAAATAGGCATGATCATATTGAGACATAACTGACCCTGAGGAGAATTGACAGGGTGGATGCTGAGAGGATGGATCTCCACGTGCGGGTGTGTCGAACTACGGGAACTGGAGAATGTTTGAAAACGTGGCCTCTTCCATTTCAGACTGAGATAAGGATGTATCTGATAATGTGTTGCCCAGAGAGCAGTGAAGGCTGAATGTGATAGATATTTGATCAACTAGACAGCCAGTGCTTATGTGGGTCAGGTTTGAGGGGGTTGAATGGTCTACGTCTGTTCTTATTTGTTGTGCATCATGTCACAAATAGGAGGTGATTTGGTTCAAGGACAATCACTTTAAATGTAAGGGTGCTCCCATTTCAGATTGAGGTGAGGATGCTCCTTTGTCCTGAAGGGTGTGGTAGCTGTGGCATTCTCATCTGCAGGGAGCAGTGAAGATATTCAAGGCTGAGCTCAGTAGCTCTTTGATGGTCAAGGAAGCCCAGGTTTATTGGGAACAGAGATGGACAGGGAGTTCAGCCACAGTCAGATCAGCTCTCATCTGTCTGAATGGTGTAGCAGAGACCGAATCGCCAACTGGAGCTCCTACCTCCCAAGTAATGTCGCACAACACGTCTCTGACAGAATTCCTCAAGGCTATTCCCGAGGCACAGGAATATACCATTCAGCCCCTCTAAAGAGTTCCATAGGAACTTGAATTCAGCACTTAGAACGTACTGCGCAGTGTACCAAGGAGGTGATGCAACTCTTTTAAACAACTCCTCCTCATCTGAACAGATTCTGTGTATGTGTAGGGCTTGTCCATATGGGCTGGCTGTTTTAATATGTTTTGGGTGGAAGCTGGAGAAGTGTAGCATTGTGAGGTTATCTGTGGGTTTGTG
This sequence comes from Chiloscyllium punctatum, assembly GCF_047496795.1. Classification (NCBI taxonomy): domain Eukaryota; kingdom Metazoa; phylum Chordata; class Chondrichthyes; order Orectolobiformes; family Hemiscylliidae; genus Chiloscyllium; species Chiloscyllium punctatum. Next base: position 66,180 of record NW_027310393.1, read on the forward strand.
GTAGAGTGAGGTGCCCATCCTTGATGGAGATACATGTGTCCAAAATGAGACAGTAGAGAGTAGTCCATTGTGAGTTTGATGATGGGATAAAACTTGTTGATATCACTGTGTAGTTTTATCAGTGACTCCTCGCCATGGGTCCAGAGGAAGAAACTGTCGTTGATGCACCTTGTGTATAGTGTTGGTTGGAGGTCCTGCGTAGAGAAGAAATCTTGTCAGACATGTGCCTAAAGATGTTGGCATATTGGGGTGCAAATTTGGTCCCCGTGGTTGAACCGTGTGTCTGGATGAAGAACCTATTGTCAAAGGTGAAGACATTGTAATTGAGGATAAAGCGGATGAGTTGTAGGACGGTGCTCGAAAATTGGCAGTTGTTGCTCGTCTTTAAAGAACTACCAAACCTCAAACAGGTGAAGTGGTAAATGTAGTGGAATGGGTCGGTGTGGACTTGTTGGGCCGAAGGGCCTGCTTCCATACTGTAAGTAATCTAATCTAATCTAAACTATAGAGGAAACAGAGAGTAATGAATAAAGAACAGTACAGCACAGGAACAGGCCCTTCAGCCCAATAAGACTGTGCTCACACTTGATGCCTTCCCAAATTAAAAACCTTTCATCTTTTCATGGTCTATATCCCTTGATTCCCTACCTATTCAAGAAATTGCTATTGTATCCATCTCCACCATTACCTTTCAGAAGCACATTTCAGGTAGCTATCACAATCGGTGTAAAAAAGCTGTCTCACATCTCCTTTAAACTTTCCCTTCTTACATTAAAACTATGTCCCCTTGTAATTGAGATTAGTATCCTGGGAAAAAGCCTCTGACTATCCACATTAATAGCCTGGGGCTCTGATTGCAAGTGCAGGGATATTATCACAATCCCACTGACTCTCCTGAAGTCAGCACCTTTCAGGGAGAACACTCAACATTTCTGGTCAAAGTTTGTGAGAAGATTTGTAGCTCGGGTGCTCATTGTTGTGGTTCTGTTCGCCGAGCTGCGAATTTGTGTTGCAGACGTTTCGTCCCCTGTCGAGGTGACATCCTCAGTGCTTGGGAGTCTCCTGTGTAGCGCTTCTGTGGTGTTTCCTCCGGCATTTATAGTGGTTTGAGTCTGCCGCTTCCGGTTGTCAGTATAACTACTATTATAGGTCAAGCCAAACAGAGAACAGCCAGGGAATTCCTAGAGGAATGACACTCATCCACAGATTCAATCAATAAGCACATCGACCTGGACCCAATATACCGGCCATTGCAGTGGACAGCTGGAACTGACAACCGGCAGCGGCAGAGACAGGCCACTATAAATGCCGGAGGAAAGATCACAGAAGCGCTTCACGGGAGACTCCCAAGCACTGAGGATGTCACCTAGACAGGGGATGAAACATCTGCAAAACAAATTCCCAGCTCGTTGAACAGAACCATTTCTGGTCAAATTAGTTGTGGCAGGAAGAGAATAGGAACAGTTGAATCTGGATATAACAAAGGTGCAGATAATGGTTTATTCAGCAGCTAGACTGAGACAAAATGGTAGACCTGAGATATTGCGGAGTTGATAGTGAACTGCATTGGTGCTGGAGAGAATATGGAAATAGATATCAGCTTAGAGCCGAAGTACATGTTGGAGTTATACGCAGTTTGATTCCACTTCAGATATTGGCATTAAAATTGTTTGGTTAGGAATGGAGTTTGTGAAAAGAAGTCATGGTAACAGCTTCTTTTTTTGCAGTATTTAAATTATAAGGACAGTAAGTTAGTTCAACAAAGATTATTGAATTCATAGTCAGATAGAAAGACTTACCAGGAATAATAGTGAGGAGAGGATAGAAATCAGCTTGAATCAGCCAAAGCACTTTTAAGGTCCACCCAATCTTGAGGAAGATTGTGAAGACCCAAATGTAAACCCCTGGTCAGTATTGGAACATTACAGGATTAGTGGTGCTGGAAGAGCACAGCAGTTCAGGCAGCATCCAACGAGCAGCGAAATCAACGTTTCGGGCAAAAGCCCTTCATCAGGAATAAAAAGCTTTTTATTCCTGATGAAGGGCTTTTGCCCGAAACGTTGATTTCGCTGCTCGTTGGATGCTGCCTGAACTGCTGTGCTCTTCCAGCACCACTAATCCAGTATTTGATTTTCAGCATCTGCAGTCATTGTTTTTACCATTGGAACATTCCAGTCTATTGTTCCCATATTCTGGTCCATTGTTGGAACACTCTCGTTCATTGTTCTCAGACTTTGATCTCTTCTCTCCCTCACTCTTGAACTGTTGATCCAGGTTAGTGCTACAAGTGAAGTTCCTCCTGATACTATGTGATAATATTGTAAGACCCCCCCTTATTAATAGGAAGTAAACCTTTTAGTGAAATAATTTGATGCTTGGAGACTGACATTAACTACAATCACTGAACGAGCAGGTTCACTTAATCCCATTCAAACCAATTTGTTCTATACCATGGTAAATTAATACATTTGCTCAGTCTGGATGGGACGTCTGAGTGTTTCTGAGGAATGGACACAACAGCAAAGTGATTGATCTTAACTATTTAATGCTCCATAGATATGGAAGTGTGGTCAGAGGACTGAAGAGTTTTCAATTATCATCTCTTTTCATAAAAGAAGAGACAAACCCTGTAATAAAGAATAGCCAATGTAATATAATTAAAATATTGAGGAGACTTCAGAGAGCGTCATAGATTATCACAGTGTCTTAGAGAGGGATACAGTAGGTCTCTGAGAGTGTCAGAAGGTGTGACAGTGTCTTAAACAGTATCACAGTGTGTCAGAGATTGTCACAGTGTGTCAGAGAGAGAGTCACAGAGTGTCAGAGAGAGAGTCACAGATTGTCAGAATGTGTCAGATAGTGTCACAGTGTATCTCACAGAGTGTCAGAGAGTATTTCATACAGAGTCAAAAAGTGTCACAGTATGACACACAGTCTGTCAGAGAGTGTCACAGTGTTTCTCAGAGAGTGAAAGAGAGAGTCACAGAGTGGCACAGTATGGAAGAGAGTGGAGCAGTATGTCTCAGAGTGTAAGAGATTGTCAAAGTGGTTCTCAGAGAGTTACAGAGAGTCAAGAAGTGTCACAGTGTGTCGCAGTCTGTCAGAGAGTGTCACAGAACAGTTCGGGGAGTGTCAAAGAGCGTCAGAGTACGTCACAGTGTGTCTCAGAGAGTGTCAGAGTGCATCAGAGTGTCAAGTGTCTCATCGTCAGTCAGAGAGTGTCCGAGAATGTCACAGTGTGTCTCAGACAGTGTCAGTGAGAGTCAGAGTGTCACGCTGTGTCAGAGAGTGTCACAGCGTGTTACAGGGAGTGTCAGAGAGAGTTAGAGAGTGTCACTGTGTGTCTCTGGGTGTTTCAGAGAGAGTCAGGGAGTGTCACAGTGTGTCCCAGAGAGATCAGAGAGTGTTACAGAGTGTTTCATACAGAGTCCAAAAGTGTCGCAGTATGTCACACAGTCTGTCAGAGAGTGTCACAGTGTTTCTCAGAGAGTGACAGAGACAGGGAGTGGCACATTATGTCTCAAGAGACTCAGAGAGTGTCAAAATGGGTCTCAGAGAGTGTCAGAGGGAGTCAAAAAGTGGCACAGTATCTCGCAGTCTGGCACAGAGTGTCCCAGAAAATTTAAGAGAGTGTCAGAGAGAGTCACAGAGTGCCACAGTGTGTCCCAGAGAGTGCCACGGTGTGTTTCAGAGAGGGTCAGAGTATGTCACAGTGTGTCTCAGAGAGTGTCACAGTGTCTCACAGTCAGTCAGAAAGTGTCAAAGTCTGTTTCAGAGTGTGTCAGAGAGGGTCAGAGAGTATCACAGTATGTCTCTGAGAGTATCAGCGAGAGTCAATGAGTGTCACAGTGTGTTTCAGAGTGTGTCAGAGAGTGTCACAGTGTAGCAAAGTCTGTCAGAGAGTGTCACAGTCTGTCTCAGAGAGTGTCAGAGAGAGTCACAGAGTGGCACAGTCTGTCAGAGAGTCACAGTGTGTCACATTCTGTCAGAGAGTCACACAGTGTCAGAGCGCGTCAGAGTGTGTCTCAGAGAGTCGGAGAGTGTCAACGTTTTTCACATTCTGTCTCAGTGTGTCACAGTGTGTCTCAAAGTGTCAGAGTGTAACAGTGTGTTAGAGATTGTCACGGTGTGTCAGAGAGAGCGTCGGTGAGAGTCAGAATGTCTCAGAGAATGTCACACTGTGTCTCAGGAAGAGTTAGAGAGTATCAGTGTGTGTCACAGAGAGTGTCAGAGTGAGGCAGAGAGTGTCACAGTGTAGCAAAGTCTGTCAGAGAGTGTCACAGTCTGTCTCAGATAGTGTCAGAGATTGGCAGAGATGGTCCGAGAGTCTCACAGTGTGTCACAGCCTGTCAGAGATTCACAGTGTGTCTCAGAGAGGGTCAGAGAGTGTCAAAGAGAGTCATAAAGTGTCACAGTGTGTTTCAGCGATTGTCAGAGAGGGTCAGAGAGTGTCACAATATGTCTCAGAGACAGTCAGAGAGTGTCAGAGTGTCTCTCCGAGAGGGTCATAAAGCGTCACAGTGTGTTAGAGAGTAGCACAGTATGACTCAGAGAGTGTCACGTGAATCTCAGAGAGTGTCAGAGAGAGTCAAAAGTGTCATACTGTGTCACAGTCTATCAGAGAGTGTCGCGGTGTGTTTCAGAGAGTGTCACAGTGTGTCAGTGTCGGTCACAGAGTGTTACAGAGTGTCTCAGTCGGTCAGAGAGATTCAGAGAGAGTCAGAGAGTGTCACAGTGTGTCTCGGACAGTGTCCGAGAGAGTCAGAGAGTGTCACAGTGTATCTCAGAGAGTGGCAGAGAGTGGCAGAGAGAGTCAGAGAGTTCCACAGTGTGTCACAGTCTGTCAGAGAGAGTCACAGTGTGACTCAGAGAGTGTAAGGGTGTGTCAGAGAGTGGCAAATAGAGTCAGAGAGTGTCACAGCATGTTTCAGCGAGTGTCAGAGAGGGTCAGAGAGTGTCACACTATGTCGCAGAGACAGCTAGAGATTGTCACAGTGTGTCTCTAAGGGGGTCATAAAGTGTCACAGTGTGTTAGAGAGTGGCACAGTATGACTCAGAGAGTGTCAGAGAGTGTCATGTGAGTCTCAGAGAGTGTCAAGAGAGTCCAAAAATGTCACACTGTGACACAGTCTATCTGAGACGGTCACAATGTGTTTCAGGGTGTGTCAGAGACATTCAGAGAGTTACACAATGTCTCTGGGAGAGTATCAGAGAGAGTCAGAGAGTGTCACAGTGTGTTACAGTCTGTCAAAGAGTGTTACAAAGTGCCTCAGAGTGTCAGAGAGAGTCACAGTCTTTCAGAGAGAGTCACAGTGTCTCACATTCTGTTAGAGAGAGTCACAGTGTGTCAGAGCGTGTCAATGTGTGTCACAGAGAGTCAGAGAGTGACAAAGTGTTTCACAGTCTGTCTCAGAGAGTGTCACAGTGTGTCTCAGAGGGACAGGGTCACAGTGTGTCTCAGAGTGTCACAGTGTGTCAGAGAGAGCGTCAGAGAGCGTCAGAATGTGTCAGAGTGTCACACTGTGTCTCAAGAGATTCAGAGATTATCATTGTGTGTCACAGAGAGAGGCAGAGAGTGTCGCAGTGTATCACAGACTGTCAGAGAGTATCACAGTCCGTCTCAGAGAGTGGCAGAGAGAGTCAGAGAGATTCACAGTGTTTCACAGACTGTCAGAGATTCAGTGTGTCTCAGAGATTCACAGTGTGGGAGAGTCAGAGAGTATCACAGTGTGTTTCAGCGAGTGTCAGAGACGGTCAGAGAATGTCACAGTAGGTCTCAGAGACCATCAGAGAGTGTCACAGTGTATCTCCGAGAGGGTCGTAAAGTGTCACAGTGTGTTAGAGAGTGGAACAGTATGACTCAGAGAGTGTCAGAGAGTGTTACGTGCGAATCAGAGACTGACAGAGAGAGTCAAAAAGTGTAACACTGTGCCACATTCTATCAGAGAGTGCCACGATGTGTTTCAGCGAGTGTCAGAGAGAGTCACAGACTGTCTCAGAAAGTGTCAATCAGGGTCAGAGTGCGTCACAGTATGTCTCAGAGAGTGTCACAGTGTGTCAGTGTCGGTCACAGAGTGTTACAGAGTGTCTCAGTCGGTCAGAGAGATTCAGAGAGAGTCAGAGAGTGTCACAGTGTGTCTCGGACAGTGTCCGAGAGAGTCAGAGAGTGTCACAGTGTATCTCAGAGAGTGGCAGAGAGTGGCAGAGAGAGTCAGAGAGTTCCACAGTGTGTCACAGTCTGTCAGAGAGAGTCACAGTGTGACTCAGAGAGTGTAAGGGTGTGTCAGAGAGTGGCAAATAGAGTCAGAGAGTGTCACAGCATGTTTCAGCGAGTGTCAGAGAGGGTCAGAGAGTGTCACACTATGTCGCAGAGACAGCTAGAGATTGTCACAGTGTGTCTCTAAGGGGGTCATAAAGTGTCACAGTGTGTTAGAGAGTGGCACAGTATGACTCAGAGAGTGTCAGAGAGTGTCATGTGAGTCTCAGAGAGTGTCAAGAGAGTCCAAAAATGTCACACTGTGACACAGTCTATCTGAGACGGTCACAATGTGTTTCAGGGTGTGTCAGAGACATTCAGAGAGTTACACAATGTCTCTGGGAGAGTATCAGAGAGAGTCAGAGAGTGTCACAGTGTGTTACAGTCTGTCAAAGAGTGTTACAAAGTGCCTCAGAGTGTCAGAGAGAGTCACAGTCTTTCAGAGAGAGTCACAGTGTCTCACATTCTGTTAGAGAGAGTCACAGTGTGTCAGAGCGTGTCAATGTGTGTTACAGAGAGTCAGAGAGTGACAAAGTGTTTCACAGTCTGTCTCAGAGAGTGTCACAGTGTGTCTCAGAGGGACAGTGTCATAGTGTGTCTCAGAGTGTCACAGTGTGTCAGAGAGAGCGTCAGAGAGCGTCAGAATGTGTCAGAGTGTCACACTGTGTCTCAAGAGATTCAGAGATTATCATTGTGTGTCACAGAGAGAGGCAGAGTGTGTCGCAGTGTATCACAGACTGTCAGAGAGTATCACAGTCCGTCTCAGAGAGTGGCAGAGAGAGTCAGAGAGATTCACAGTGTTTCACAGACTGTCAGAGATTCAGTGTGTCTCAGAGATTCACAGTGTGGGAGAGTCAGAGAGTATCACAGTGTGTTTCAGCGAGTGTCAGAGACGGTCAGAGAATGTCACAGTAGGTCTCAGAGACCATCAGAGAGTGTCACAGTGTATCTCCGAGAGGGTCGTAAAGTGTCACAGTGTGTTAGAGAGTGGAACAGTATGACTCAGAGAGTGTCAGAGAGTGTTACGTGCGAATCAGAGACTGACAGAGAGAGTCAAAAAGTGTAACACTGTGCCACATTCTATCAGAGAGTGCCACGATGTGTTTCAGCGAGTGTCAGAGAGAGTCACAGACTGTCTCAGAAAGTGTCAAGCAGGGTCAGAGTGTGTCACAGTATGTCTCAGAGAGTGTCACAGTGTAACAGTGTCGGTCAGAGAGTGTCACAGTGTGTCTCAGTGTCTTACAGTCGGTTAAAGAGATTCAGAGAGTGTCACAGTGTGTCTCAGACAGTGTCAGAGAAAGTCAGAGAGTGTCAGTGTGTCTCAGAGAGTGTCAGAGAATGTCGGTGATTGTCACAGTGTGTCACAGTCTGTCAGAGAGTGTCACAGTGTGCCTCAGAGAGTGTTGAAGAATGTCACAGTCTGTTTCAGAAAGTGTCAGAGAGTGTTGCAGTGTGTCACAGTCTGTCAGAGAGTGTCACAGTGTGTCACTGTCGGTCAGGGAGTGTCACAGTGTGTCTCATTGTCTCACAATCGATCAGAGAGAGACAGAACGTGTCATAGTGTGTCTCAGAGAGTGTATGAGAGTGTCACATTGTGTGTCAGACAGTGTCAGAGAATTTCAGAGTGTGTCACAGTGTGCCTCAGAGAGTGTCCGAGAGTGTTACAGCATGTCTCAGAGAATGTCAGAGTGTTTCGCAGTGTGTCCCAGTCTGTCAGAGAGAGTCACAGTGTGTCTCAGAGAATGTCAGAGAGTGTTGCAGTGTGTCACAGAGTGTCTCAGAGAGTGTCAGGGAGAGTTAGAGAGTGTCACAGTAAGTCAGAAAATGTCACAGTGTGTCTCAGAGACAGTGAGAGAATGTCAAAGTGTATCAGAGAGTGGCAAATTATGTCTCAGACAGTGTCAGAGTGTCAGAGAAAGTCAGAGAGTGTCACAGTGTGTCTCAGGGAGTGTCATAGAGAGTTAGGGAGTGTCAGAGTGTATCACAGTCTGTCAGAGAGTATCACAGTATGTCTCAGAGAGCGTCAGAGATTATCACAGTGTCTTAGAGAGGGGTACAATATGTCTCTGAGAGTGTCAGAAGGTGTCACAGTGCCTAGAAGAGTGTAACATATGTCAGAGAGTGTCGCAGTGGGTTACAGTCCATCAGAGCGTGTCGCAGTGTTCTCAGGCAGTGTCAGAGAGTGTCCGAGAGTGTCACAGCATGTCTCAGAGAGTGTCGCAGTGTGACAATGTCCGTCAGAGAGAGTCAAAATGTGTCTCTGAGAATTTCAGCGAGTGTCGCAGAGTGTCAGAGAGAGTTTGAGAGTGTAACAGTGAGTCAGAGAATGTCACAGTGTGTCTCAGAGACAGTGAGAGAGAGTCAATATATAACAGCGAGTGGCACAGTATGTCTCAGACAGTGTCAGAGAGTGTCACAGTGGGTGTCAGAGAAAGTCAGAGAGTGTCAAAGAGGGTCAGAGTGTGCCATAGTGTGTCTCGGAGAGTGTCACAGTGTGTCTCAGGGATTGTCAGAGAGAGTCATGGAGTGCCACAGTGTGTCACAGTCTGTCAGAGAGTATCACAATCCGTCTCAGAGAACATCCGAGATTATCATAGTGTCTTAGAGAGGGATACCATATGTCTCTGAGAGTGTCAGAAAGTGTCACAATGTCTTAAAGAGTGTCACAGTGTGTCAGAGAAAGAGTCACAGAGTGTCAGAATGTGTCAGAGAGTGTCACAGTATGTCTCAGAGAGTGTCAGAGAGAGGCAGAGAGTGCCGAAGTGTATCACAGTCTGTGAGAGAGTATCACAGTCTGACTCAGAGAGTGGTAGAGAGTGTCAGAGAGTGTCAGAGAGTGTCACATGTGTCTCAGACAGTGTCAGGGAGTGTCAGAGAGTGTCAATGTGTCTCAGAGAGTGTCAGAGAATGTCGGTGATTGTCACAGTGTGTCACAGTCTGTCAGAGAGTGTCACAGTGTGCCTCAGAGAGGGTCACAGTCAGTTTCAGAGAGTGTCAGAGAGTGTCGCAGTGAGTCACTGTCAGTCAGAGAGCGTCACAGTGTGTGTCACTGTCTCACAATCGGTCAGAGAGAGACATAACGTGTCACAGTGTGTCTCAGACAATGTCACAGAGAGTCAGATAGTGTCACCGTGTATCAGAGAGAGTCAGAGAATGTCAGAGATTGTCACAGTCTGTCACAGTGTGCCTCAGTCACAGTGGGTGTCAGAGTTTCAGAAAAAGTCAGAGATTATCACAGTGTGTTACAGAGAGTGTCAAAGAGAGTCATAGTGTGTCACAGTGTGTCTCAGAGAGTGAAACAGTGTGTCTCAGAGAGTTTCAAAGAGGCTCGGAATGTGTCATAGTGCGTATCAGAGAGTGGCACAATGTGTCGCAGAGAAAGAGAGAGTCACAGTGTGTCTCAGAGAGAGTCACAGTATGTCTCAGAGTGTGTCAGAGACAGTCGCAGTGTTTCTCAGAGAGTGTCAGAGAGAGTCAAAAAGTGTCACACTGAGTCACACTCGATCAGAGAGGGTCTCAGTGTGTTTCAGAGAGTGTCACAGTCTGTCTCAGAGTGTCAAAGAGGGTCAAAGTGTGTCACAGTGAGTCTTAGAGGGTGTCAAACTGTGTCAATGTCAGTCAGAGAGTGTCCCAGTTTGATTCAGAGGGTGTCTTACAGTCGGTCAGAGAGAGCCAGAGAGTATCACAGTGTGTCTCAGAGCGTGTCAGAGAATATCAGAGATTGTCACAGTCAGTCAGATAGTGTCACAGTGTGTTTCAGAGAATGTCCGAGAGTGTCACTGTGTGTCACTGTCGGTCAGAGAGTGCCACAGTTTGTTTCAGAGAGTGTCAGAGATTTCCGAGCGTGTCACAGCATGTCGCAGAGATTGTCAGAGTGTGTCTCAGTGTGTCACAGTCTGTCAGAGAGAGTCACAGTGTGTCTCAGAGAATATCAGAAAGTGTTGCAGTGTGTCACAGTGTGTCAGAGATTGTCACAGTGTGTCGCAGTCTGTCAGAGAGTGTCACAAAACTTTTCAGAGAGTGTCAGAGAGAGTCAGAGAGTGCCACAGTGTGTTTCAGAGAGTGTCAGAGAGGGTCGGATTATGTCACAGACTGTCTCAGAGAGTGTCAGAGAGAGTCAGAGAGTGCCACAGTGTGTTTCAGAGAGGGTCAGAGTATGTCACAGTGTGTCTCAGTGAATGTCACAGAGTGTCGCAATGTGTCACAGTGTGTCTCAGAGAGCGTCAGAGAGAGTTAGAGAGTGTCACATTGAGTCAGAGAATGTCACAGTGTGTCTCAGAGACAGTGAGAGAGTGTCAAAGGTTATCAGAGAGTGGCACAGTATGTCTCAGACAGTGTCAGAGTGTCACAGTGGGTTTCAGAGAGTGTCAGAGAAAGTCAGAGACTATCACAGTGTGTTACTGAGAGTGTCAAAGAGGGTCAGAGTGTTTCACACTGTGTCTCAGAGAGTGTCACAGTGTGTCTCAGCGAGTGTCACAGTGTATCTCAGGGAGTGTCAGAGAGAGTGAGGGAATGTCACAGTGTGTCACAGTCAGTCTGAGAGTATCTCAGAGATTATCACAGTGTCTTCGAGAGGGATACAGTATGTCTCTGAGAGTGTCAGAAGGTGTCACTGTGTCTAAAAGAGTGTAACAGTGTGTCAGAGAGTGTCACAGTGTGGCTCACAGAGTGTCAGAGACTGTCACAGTGTGTCTCAGAGAGACTCACAGAGTGTCAATGTCGATCTGAAAGTATCACAGTGTGTCTCAGCGTCTCACAGTCGGTCAGAGAGTGTCAGAGAGAGTCAGCGAGTGTCACAGTGTGACTCAGACAGTGTCAGAGAAAGTCAGAGAGTGTCTGTGTCTCAGAGCGTGTCAGAGACTGTCAGAGATTGTCACAGTCAGTCAGAGAGTGTCACAGTTTGTTTCAGAGAGTGTCTTACAGTCGTTCAGAGAGAGCCAGAGATTTTCACAGTGTGTCTCAGTGAGTGTCAGAGAGTGTCACAGTGTGTCTCAGAGCGTGTCAGAGAATGTCAGAGATTGTCACAGTCAATCAGAGAGTGTCACAGTGTGCCTCAGAGACTGTCAGAGAGGGTCAGGTCTGTTACAGAGAGTGTCAGCAGTGTCGCAGTGTGTCAGAGTCTGTCAGAGAATGTCAGAGATTGTCACAGTCTGTCAGAGATTGTCACAGTGTGTCACTGTCGGTCAGAGAGTGTCATAGTTTGTTTCAGAGACTGTCAGAGATCTCCGAGAGGGTCATAGCATGTCTCAGAGATTGTCAGAGAGTGTCGCAGTGTGTCCAAGGCTGTCAGAGGGATTCACACTGTGTCTCAGAGAATGTCAGAGAGTGTCGCTGAGTGTCACTGTCGGTCAGAGAATGTCACAGTTTGTTTCAGACACTGTCAGAGATCTCCGAGAGTGTCATAACATGTCTCAGAGATTGTCAGAGTGTGTCGCCGTGTCATAGTCTGTCAGAGAGTGTCACGGTGTGTCTCAGAGAATGTCGGAGAGAGGTGGAGTGTGTCACATTGAGTCAGAGAATGTCACAGTCTGTCTCAGAGACAGTGAGAGCGTGTCAAAGTTTATCAGTGAGTGGCACGGCTATGTCTCAGACAGTGTCAGATAGTGTCACAGTGGGTGTCAGAGATTGTCAGAGGAAGTCAGAGACTATCACAGTGTGTTTCAGAGAGTGTCAGAGAGCGTCAGAGTATGTCACAATGTGTCTCAGAGAGTGTCACAGTGTATTTCTGAGAGTGTCAGAGACGGTCAGAGTATGTCACAATGTGTCTCAGAGACTATCACAGTGTGCTTCAGAGAGTGTCAGAGAGCGTCAGAGTATGTCACAATGTGTCTCAGAGAGTGTCACAGTGTATTTCAGAGAGTGTCAGAGAGGGTCAGAGTATGTCACAGTGTGTCTTAGAGAGTGTCACAGTGTATCAGAGAGTGTCACAGTGTCTCACAGTCAGTCAGAGAGTGTCAAAGAGAGACAGAGTGTCACAGTGTTTCTCAGGCAGTGTCAGTGAGAGTCAAAGTGTCACAGTCTGTCAGAGAGTGTCACCGTTTGTTTCAGAGTGTGTCAGAGAGAGTGAGAGAGTGTCACAGTCAGTCTCTGAGAGCATCAGCGAGAGATGAAGAGTGTCACAGTGTAGTCTCAGAGAGTGTCAGCAAATGTCACAGTGTGTCAGAGAGTGTCATAGGGTGTCTGATAGAGAGTCAGAGAGTATGACAGTGTGTCAGAGAGAGTCACTGTGTGTCTCAGAGAGTTAGAGAGTGTCACAGTGTGTCTCAGAGTGTTTCAGCAAGTGTCACAGTGTTTCAGAGAGTGTCACAGTGTGTCAGAGAGAGGGAGTCAGAGAATGTCACAGGGTGTCAGAGAGTGTCACAGCGTGTCTCAGCGTGTCAGAGTGATTCAGAAAGTGTCATAGTGTGTTTCAAAGTATCAGAGAGTGTCACAGTCTGTCAGAGGTTTTCACAGTATATCAGAGAGAGAGTCAGAGAGTGTCAGAGAGTGCCACAGTGTGTCTCAGAGAGTTTCAAAGAGGCTCAGAGTGTGTCACAGTGCGTCTCAGAGAGTGGCACAATGTGTCGCAGAGAGAAAAAGAGACAGTCACAATGTTTCTCAGAGAGTGTCAGAGAGAGTCAAAAAGTGTCACACTGAGTCACACTCTATCAGAGAGGGTCACAGTGTGCCTCGGAGACTGTCAGAGAGGGTCAGGTCTGTTACAGAGAGTGTCAGAAGTGTCGCAGTGTGTCACAGTCTGTCAGAGAATGTCAGAGATTGTCACTGTCGGTCAGAGAGTGTCATAGTTTGTTTGTGAGACTGTCAGAGATCTCCGAGAGTGTCATAGCATGTCTCAGAGATTGTCAGAGTGTGTCGCAGTGTCATAGCCTGTCAGAGAGTTTCACAGTGTGTCTCAGAGAATGTCAGAGAGAGGTTGAGTGTGTCACATTGAGTCAAAGAATGTCACAGTCTGTCTCAGAGACAGTGAGAGCATGTCAAAGTTTATCAGTGAATGGCACAGTATGTCTCAGACAGTGTCAGAGAGTGTCACAGTGGGTATCAGAGAGTGTCAGAGAAAGTCAGAGACTATCACAGTGTGTTAAAGAGAGTGTCAAAGAGTGTCAGAGTATGTCTCAGAGAGAGCCACAGTGTGTCTCAGGGAATGTCAGAGAGTGTCACAGTGAGTGTCATAGAGTGTCAGAGAGTGTCACAGAGTGTTTCATACAGAGTCAAAAAATGTCACGGCATGTCACACAGTCTGTCTGAGAGTGTCTCAGTGTTTCCCAGAGAGTGACAGAGAGAGTCAGAGATTAGCACAGTGTGTAAGAGAGTGGAACAGTATGTCTCAGAGAGTCAGAGATTGTCAAACTTGTTCTCAGAGAGTTACAGAGAGAGTCAAAAAGTGTCATAGTGTGTCGCAGTCTGTCAGAGAGTGTCACAGAAGATTTCAGAGAGTGTCAGAGAGAGTAAGAGAGTGCCACAGTGTGTTTCAGAGAGTGTCAGAGAGGGTCAGAGTATGTCACAATGCGTCTCAGAGAGTGTCACAGTGTATTTCAGAGAGTGTCAGAGAGGGTCAGAGTATGTCACAGTGTGTCTTAGAGAGTGTCACAGTGTATCAGAGAGTGTCACAGTGTCTCACAGTCAGTCAGAGAGTGTCAAAGAGAGACAGAGTGTCACAGTGTTTCTCAGGCAGTGTCAGTGAGTCAAAGTGTCACAGTTTGTCAGAGAGTGCCACAGTTTGTTTCAGAGTGTGTCAGAGAGAGTGAGAGAGAATTTCACAGTCAGTCTCTGAGAGTATCAGCGAGAGATGAAGAGTGTCACAGTGTGTCTCAGAGAGTGTCAGCAAATGTCACAGTGTGTCAGAGAGTGTCATAGGGTGTCTGATAGAGAGTCAGAGAGTATGACAGTGTGTCAGAGAGAGTCACCGTGTGTCTCAGAGAGTTAGAGAGTGTCACAGTGTGTCTCAGAGTGTTTCAGCAAGTGTCACAGTGTTTCAGAGAGTGTCACAGGATGTCAGAGAGAGGGAGTCAGAGAATGTCACAGGGTCTCAGGGAGTGTCACAGCGTGTCTCAGCGTGTCAGAGTGACTCGGAAAGTGTCGCAGTGTGTTTCAAAGTGTCATAGAGTGCCACAGTGTGTCAGAGGTTTTCACAGTATATCAGAGAGAGAGTCAGAGAGTGTCAGAGAGTGCCACAGTGTGTCTCAGAGAGTTTCAAAGAGGCTCAGAGTGTGTCACAGTGCGTCTCAGAGAGTGGCACAATGTGTCGCAGAGAGAGAAAGAGACAGTCACAATGTTTCTCAGAGAGTCTCAGAGTGTCACGTGCGTCAGGGTGAGGGAGTCAGAGAGTGTGATAGTGTATCAGAGAGTGTCACAGTGTTTCACAGTCTGTCAGAGCGTGTCCAAGTTTGTCTCAGAGTGTCACGCATGTCAGAGTCAAAAAGTGTCACACTGAGTCACACTCTATCAGAGAGGGTCACAGTGTGTTTCAGAGAGTGTCAGAGAGAGTGACAGTCTGTCTCAGAGTGTCAAAGAGGGTCAGAGTGTGTCACCGTGAGTCTTAGAGAGTGTCACAGTGAGTCAGTGTCGGTCAGAGATTGTCACAGTGTGTCTCAGTGTCTAACAGTCGGTCAGAGAGAGCCAAAGAGTATCACAGTGTGGCTCAGAGCGTGTCAGGGAATGTCAGAGATTGTCGCAGTCTTTCAGAGAGTGTCACATGGTGCCTCAGAGACTGGCAGAGCGGGTCACGGTCTGTTTCAGAGTGTCAGAAGTGTCGTAATGTGTCACAGTGTGTCGGGGATTGTCACAATGTGTAGCAGTCTGTCAGAGAGTGTCACAGAACGTTTCAGAGAGAGTCAGAGAGTGCCGCAGTGTGTTTCAGAGAGTGTAAGAGAGGGTCGGAGTATGTCACAGACTGTCTCAGAGAGTGCTACAGTGTGTTTCAGAGAGGGTCAGAATATGGCACAGTGTGTCTCAGAGAGTGTCACATTGTATCAGAGAGTGTCACAGTGTCTCACATTCGGTCAGAGAGTGTCAGAAAAAGTCAGAGAGTGTCACAATGTGTCTCAGAGCATGTCAGAGACAGTTACAGTGTTTCTCAGAGAGTGTCAGAGAGAGTCAAAAAGTGACACACTGAGTCACACTCTTTCAGAGAGGGTCTCAGTCTTTTTCAGAGAGTGTCAGAGAGAGTCATAGTGTGTCTCAGAGCGTGTCAGAGAATGTCAGAGATTTTCACAGTCAGTCAGAGCGTGTCACAGTGTGTCTCAGAGACTATCAGCGAGGGTGACGGTCTGATTCAGAGATTGCCAGAAGTGTCGCAGTGTGTCACAGTCTGTCAGAGAATGTCAGAGATTGTCACAGTCAGTCAGAGAGTGTCACAGCATGTCTCAGAGAGTGTCAGAGAGTCACAAAGTGTCTCAGAGAATGTCAGAGAGTGTCACAGTCTGTCACTGCCGGTCAGAGAGTGTCACAGGTTGTTTCAGAGAGTGTCTTACAGTCGGTCAGAGAGAGCCAGAGAGTATCACAGTGCGTCTCAGAGAGAGTCAGAGAGTGTCACAGTGTGTCAATGTCTGTCAAAGAGTGTCACAGTTTGTTTCAGAGAGTGTCAGAGATCTACGAGAGTGTCACAGCATGTCTCAGAGATTGTCAGAGAGTGTCGCAGTGTGTCCAAGGCTGTCAGAGGGAGTCACAGTGTGTCTCAGAGAATGACACAGAGTGTCGCAATGTGTCACAGTGTGTCTCAGAGTGTCAGAGAGAGTTAAAGAGTGTCATATCGAGACAGAGAATGTCAGTGTGTCTCACAGATAGTGAGAGAGTGTCAAATTTTATCAGAGAGTGGCACAGTATGTCTCAGACAGTGTCAGAGAGTGTCAGAGAAAGTCAAAGACTATCACAGTTTGTTACAGAAAGTGTCAAAGAGGGTCAGAGTGTGTCAGGGTGTGTCTCAGAGAGTGTCACAGTGTGTCTCAGGGAATGTCAGAAAGAGTGAGGGATTGTCACAGTAATTCACAGTCAGTCGGAGAGTATCACAGTATGTCTCAGAGAGAGTTAGAGATTATCACAATGTCTTCGAGAGGAATACAGTATGTGTCTGAGTGTGTCAGAAGGTGTCACAGCGTCTTAAAGAGTGTAACAGTGTGTCAGAGAGTGTCACAGTGTGTCTCACAGAGTGTCACAGTATGTCACACAGTCTGTCAGAGAGTGTCACAGTGTTTCTCAGAGAGTGACAGAGAGAGTCACAGAGTGGCACAGTGTGTAAGAGAGTGGAACAGCATGTCTCAAAGAGTCAGAGACTGTCAAAGTTGTTCTCAGAGAGTTACAGAGAGTCAAAATGTGTCACAGTGTTTCACAGTCTGTCAGAGAGTGCCACAGAATGTTTCAGAGAGTGTCAGAGAAAGTCAGAGACTATCACAGTGTGTTGCAGAGAGTTTCAAAGAGGGTAAGAGTATGTCTCAGCGAGAGTCACAGTGTGTCTCAGGGAGTGTCAGAGAGAGTGAGGGAGTGTCACAGTGTGTCACAGTCAGTCCGAGAGTATCACAGTATGTCTCAGAGAGAGTCAGAGATTATCACAGTGTCTTAGTGAGTGATACAGTATGTCTCTGAGAGTGTCAGAAGGTGTCACAGTGTCTAGAAGAGTGTAACAGTGTGTCAGAGAGTATCACAGTATGTCTGAGAGAGAGACAGAGATTATCACAGTGTCTTAGAGAGGGGTACAATGTGTCTCTGAGAGTGTCAGAAGGTGTCACAGTGTCTAGAAGAGTGTAACATATGTCAGAGAGTGTCGCAGTGGGTCACAGCCCATCAGAGCGTGTCGCAGTGTTCTCAGGCAGTGTCATAAAATGTCCGAGAGTGTCACAGCATGGCTCAGAGATTTTCAGAGAGTTTCGCAGTGAGTCACAGTCTGTTAGAGAGTGTCACAGTGTGCCTCAGAGATTGTCACAGTCTGTTTCAGAGTGTCAGAGAGTGTCGCAGTGAGTCACTGTCAGACAGAGAGTGTCACAGTGTGTCTCACTGTCTCACAATCGGTCAGAGAGAGACAAAAAGTCTCACAGTGTGTCTCAGAGAATCAGAGTGTCACAGTGTGTCTCAGACAGTGTCAGAGAGAGTCAGAGAGTGTCACCGTGTATCAGAGAGTGTCACGGAGTGTCACATTGTGTCTCAGAGAGCGTCAAAGTGTTTTACAGTGCGTCTCAGAGCATGTCATAGTGTGTCAGATAGTGTCACAGTGTGTCTCAGAGAGTGTCAGAGAGAGTCAGATTGTGTCACAGTTTGTCAGAGCATGTCTCAGAGTGTCAGAGGTAGTCAGAAAATGTCCCAGTGTGTCCCAGAGTGTCGCAGGGTGTCACAGTGTGGCAGAGTGTGTCACGGGGTGTCGGAGAGAGAGTCAGAGAGTGTCACAGTGTGTCAGAGAGTGTCACTGTGTGTCTAAGAGAGTGTCAGAGAGAGTCAGATAGTGTCACATTCATTCAGAGTGTGTCTCAGAGTTTTAGATGGAATCAGAAAGTGTCACAGTGTGTCAGAGCTTGTCACAATGTGTCAGAGAGAGAGCTTCTGAGAGTATCAGAGTGTGACAGGGAGTGTCGCAGTGAGTCTGAGAGAGAGTCTGAGAGTGTTGCAGTATCTCATTGAGTTTCACATTGTGTCAGAGAGTGTCACAGTGTGTCACAGAGCGAGACAGAGAGTATTACTGTGTGTCTCAGAGAGAGTCAGAGACTGGCACAGCGAATCTCAGAGACTATCAGAGAGAGACAGAGAGACTCACAGTTTATCACAGTCTGTCAGAGTGTCACAGACTGTCTCAGATTCTGTCCGAGAGTGTCACAGTGTGTCTCAGAGCGTGTCAGAGAGTGTCAAAGTGTGTCAGAGAGAAAGTCAGAGAGTGTCAGAATGTGTCACAGTGAGTCTCAGAGAGTGTCCGAGAGTCAGAGGGTGTCGCAGTCTGTCAACGCATGTCTCAGAGTGTCAGAGATAGTCACAAAGTGCCACAGTGTGTCTCAGACAGGGTCAGCAAGTGTTACAGCGCTTCAGTGAGTGTCACAGGGTGTCAGAGAGTGTCAGAGAGAGTCCGAGAGTGCCAGTCTGTCAGAGCATGTCTCAGAGTGTCAGAGGTAGTCACAAAGTGTCACAGTGTGTCTCAGAGTGTCAGAGAGTCTCACAGTGTGACAGAGATTGTCACAGTGTGTCAGAGAGATAGTCAGAGCGTGTCAGAGAATGTCACAGTGTTGCTCAGAGTGTGTCACAGTGTGTCTCAGAGAGTGTCAGAGAGAGACAGAGAGTCACAGTTTACCACAGTCTGAAAGAAAGTGTCACAGACTATCTCAGAATGTGTCAGAGAGTGTCAGAGAGTGTTACTGTGTGCCTCAGAGAGAGTCCGAGAGTGTAACAGTGTGTCTCAGAGAGTGTAATGGAGTGTCAGAGAGACTTAGAGAGTGTCATAGTAAGTTTACAAGAGTGTCAGAGAGAGTCAGAGAGTATCGCTGTGTGTCTCAGAGAGTATCAGAGATAGTCAGAGAGCATCGCAGTTTGTCAGAGAGTGTCACAGTGTGTCAGACATTATCACAGTGTGTCAGAGGAGAGCAGAGTGTCACAGTGTGTCTCAGAGAGAGTCAGAGAGCATCTCTGTGTGTCTCAGAGTGAGTCAGAGAGTATCCCTGTGTGTCTCAGAGAGATTCAGAGAGTGTCACAGTGTGTCAGAGAGTGTCGCAGTGTGTTTCGAAGAGAGTCAGAGAGTATCACTGTGTTTCTCAGAGAGAGTTAGAGAGTATCTCTGTGTGTCAGAGGAGAGTCAGAGAGTATCACAGTGTGTCAGAGAGTGTCACAGTGTGTTTCGAAGAGAGTCAGAGAGTATCACTGTGTTTCTCAGAGAGAGTTAGAGAGTATCACTCTGTGTCTCAGAGAGTGTCAGAGAGTATCAATGCGTGCATCAGAGTGTCAGAGAGTGTCATCGTGTATCTCAGAGAGTGTCAGAGTGTGTCTCAGACAGCATCAGAGATTGTCACAGTCTGTCAGAGTGGGTCTATGACGGTCAGAGAGTGTCAAAGTGTTTCACGATGTATCTCAGAAAGTGCCACAGTGTGTCTCAGAGAGTGTCAGAGAGAGTCCGAGAGTGTGGCAGTATTTCTCATAGTGTGTCAGAGAGCGTCAGAGAGTTTCACAGTCTGTCAGAGCGTGTCCAAGTTTGTCTCAGAGTGTCACGTGCGTCAGGGTGAGAGAGTCAGAGAGTGTGATAGTGTGTCTCAGAGAGTGTCGCAGTGCATCAGGGAGAGAGTCAGAGAGTGTCACAGTGTTTCTCACAAAATGTCAGAGAGAGTCCGAGAGTGTGGCAGTGTTTCTCATAGTGTGTCAGAGAGCGTCAGAGAGTGTCACAGGGTTTCACAGTCTGTCAAAGCGTGTCCAAGTTTGTCTCAGAGTGTCACGTGCGTCAGGGTGAGAGAGTCAGAGAGTGTGATAGTGTGTCTCAGAGAGTGTCGCAGTGCATCAGGGAGAGAGTCAGAGAGTGTCACAGTGTGTCTCACAAAATGTCAGAGAGAGTCCGAGAGTGTGGCAGTGTTTCTCATAGTGTGTCAGAGAGCGTCAGAGAGTGTCACAGTGTTTCACAGTCTGTCAGAGCGTGTCCAAGTTTGTCTCAGAGTGTCACGTGCGTCAGGGTGAGGGAGTCAGAGAGTGTGATAGTGTATCAGAGAGTGTCACAGTGTTTCACAGTCTGTCAGAGCGTGTCCAAGTTTGTCTCAGAGTGTCACGCATGTCAGAGCGAGGGAGTCAGAGAGTGTGATATTGTGTCAGAGAGTGTCGCAGTGCATCAGGGAGAGAGTCAGAGAGTGCCATAGTGTGACTCAGATGGTGCAAGAGTCTGTGCCTCAGTGTTTATCAGAGAGAGTCAGAGAGTGTCACAATGTGTAAGAGAGAGTCAGAGAGTGTCAGCAATGTGTCACAGTATTTCAATGAGTGTCACAGGGTGTCAAAGAGTGAGTCAGAGAGTGTCACAGTCTGTCAGACATTGTCTCAGAGTGTCAGAGGTATTCACAAAGTGTCACAGTGTGTCTCAGAGAGGGTCAGCAAGTGTCACAGTGCTTCAGAGAGTGTCATAGGGTGTCAGAGAGAGAGAGAGAGTCGGAGAGTGTCACAGTGTGTCAGAGAGTGTCACAGCGCATCTCAGAGAGTGTCAGAGAGAGTCTGTGTGTCACAGACTGTCAGAGCATGTGTCACAGTGTATCTCAGAGATTCAGAGAGTGCCAGAATGTGTCACAGTGTGTCTTAAAGAGTGTCACAGTGTATCAGTGAATGTCACAGTGTGTCAGGGAGTGTCACAGTGCGTTACAGTCGGTATGAGAGTATCACAGTGTGTCTCAGGAAGTGTCAGAGAGTGTCACACTGTGTCACAATCAATCAGAGAGTGTCACAGTATGTCTCAGAGTGTCACAGTTTGTCCCAGAGTGTCACAGTGTCTCAGAGAGAGACAGAGTTGGATACTGTGTGTCTCAAAGAGTGTCAGAAAGTGACACAGTGTCTTAGAAAGTGTTACAGTGTGTCACAGTCTATCAGAGAGTGTCACAGTGTATTTTTGAGAGTGTCATAGAGAGTCAGAGTGTTACAGTGTGTCTCTGAGAGTGTCAGAGAATGTCAGAGAGTGTCACAGTATGTCAGCGATTGCCACAGTGTGTCAGAGATAGAGTCAGAAAATGTCACAGTGTGTCTCAGAGAGAGTTACAGTGTGTCACAGTCTGTCAGAGAGTGTCACAGTGTGACAGAGACGGAGTCGGAGAGTGTCACTGTGTGTCTCAGGCAGTTTGACAATGTCTTAGAGAGTGTCATTTTGTGTCAGAGAGTGTCACAGTATGTCAGAGAGATAGTCAGAGAGTGTCACATTGTGCCTCAGAGAGAGTCAGACAGTGTCACAGCGTGTCAGAGTGTTACAGTGTGTCACAGTCTGTCAGAGAGTGTCACAGTGTGTCTCAGAGAGTGTAAGGGAGTGTCAGAGAGAGTTAGAGAGTTTCGCAGTGTGTTTCC